>NC_136801.1:28527120-28582120 GCF_951216825.1 Electrona antarctica
ACAATAAGACGCACAGGCGAGCGCAAAAACTAAGAAAACCATACTCAACAGTTAATAAAAGCATGCATCAAATTGAATGCACCAATATTACGAACTTGATTTAAACTAGCATTTAAATCAATCAAAATAAGACTATAACGTGTAGCAGGTCTACAACTTTTTGCGTAAATATGCATGCGTTTGTACAAGGCTTACAAGCAGTGTACGACTGTACGTATGTTGAGTTACTGCGACATTGTGTGCGCAACGAGAAATATTCTCTGCATGAGATTGAGACCTGCCCAAACTGAAATGAACATAAATTAAATTCAAACAATAAGTAGGAGCGTGTTGTGATTTAGGCCATGCCTGTAATGATTATAGCGGCTATAGCCCTAGTCTTTTGGGGGGAAAGCCTAAACTTTAGGCTAACTTAACTTTTGTGATTTTCTGCCCGTTTGTTTTAGCCTATTTTTTAAAAGCTGAGCTGCGTTTTCACGGCGAATTCAAATTATGTTGCAGCGTTCGCTTAGCCTTCGCACAATATGAGGAAGTCGCGTAATGCCAGTAAATGCCAGTTGCATCACCAAATATTAACACCATAAACAGCACGTTTCATTACAGTGCGCTCTTCCTGATGTCCCAAACACAGAGCGCGTGTTTGATTGAAGCCTGTTTATGTTGCTGCGGCGTTGGCGCACTCACCATAATAGCCTGCCTGCTTGTGGTGGCTCTGCTCTCCCACAGTGTTTATGATGCCATGTTGCCAATGCCATTGCATGCCTGCATGTGCATGCCCTGTGTTACTGACTGTTGTTGAATCCATAATATATTAATCATTACCCCCGCTGATAAGATATGGTTAGACAGGAAACTGAAAGTTAAACAATGCAAGCCAAAGTAACTGTAGGCCTACGTTTAATTATGATTGAAGGCTACTTGGAAGCATTTCAAATAAGAAGAAGAACAGCAAATGGAAAGGAAAGGTCCCTGGTTAGGCCTAGTTTTATTTATGCCATGTATGTAGACGACTTTATTTGAAACCACATGGAGGGAAACTTAAAGGGCTCTCCTCACTGCCGGAGTGCAGGTCTTCACCAGGCTGGATGGTCTGCCTGTGTCCAATGTCCATCGTGTGTTGCACTTGCAGGACATGAGGAAGCTGCAGGCGAAATAGCAATACAATACAATTAAATACAAACGTTTGGTATTTGTGGCAGGCAGCCCCGCCTTATGGAGAGAAGGTGCTTTTTGAGGTATGAGGCCCCTCAACATACGATTCCAATTTGGGTTTGATTGGATGGGGATATATGTACCCTAAAAAACAGACCTGCCTATTCAAAACAATTTGATTGTAATACCTACAGTTCAAGAGATGAAGGCCAAATTGTAAAGCAGTCACCACCAGGCCTATTTGAAAAGATTGGCAGAGTTCCTTCATTGGTAACTATCCACAGTGTGCATGCCAATTTTGGTGCAGATAGATCCAGCAGTCCTTAATTGTCTCCACCAGGCCGAAGGCATGGGGAGAGAGTATGTTTTGCACTCCGTCCGTGTGTGCGTCCGTCCTTCCTTCCTTCCTTCCTTCCGTCCGTCTGTTACTAACTAATCTCCGCCACCGTTGGCCCGATCCATGCCAAACTTTGCACACACACTCCCTGGATGCCAACGACGAACCTCTGCCGCAAATATTCCTCAACGGCCTGTTATAGCGCCACCATGAGGCCGATTTAGGCAAAACACATTTCTGTAGATTACTCGTACACATTTTATCCATACATCACACAATTCGGTATACACTGTCTCCATAGTCATGTGATCAACATGGATCTGCACCATTTCCCATCTTCCATCCTGTTTGGCTAAGATTGGCTTCCAAAGCTCACATGATTGGTCCGTTTCGAACAAAATGCCACAACTCACAAACACAGTGTGCAATTTCCGTGAAATTATACACGCACATTTCCACGGGCCGAGGACGACATGCCACAATATTTTTCCCCAAATCAGCCTCACGGTGGCGCTATAACAGGCCAATTCCTGTTTTTAGCTATAACTGCATCGATCTGTATACAACTTATCTATGCGCACTCCCTAGAGGCCATGGAAAAACATTGTCCCTGCATCCCTCCACATCTGCTGGTTATAGCGCCACCATGAGGCCGATTTCTGCAAAACATATTGCTTATGTTAGTCGCACAGATTTCATCCAAATGTCACGCAAATCGGTACACATGATCTCTGTAGTCATGTGATCAAGACGAGTCTGTTGGATTTCTCAGATTCTACACTGATTGGCTAACATTGCCTTCCAAAATGTTCAGGAGTGGCCCGTTTTGTACAAAATGCTGCACATGTCCTGCTCATCCAGAATTCTATCCTCATGCTATGAGTGATCTGGCTCTGCATTTCCTCAACAAAATGAAGAAAATTGTTGCAAAAAAACATGTTTATATTACTCCTAAACATTTTGCCAAACATCTCACACAGTCCTATCCTCCTGGTGGAGACCTGTGCCCAGAAGGGCACTTTTTCTAGTTACCTCTCTCTCTCGCACGCATGCACGCTCTCTCGCTCGCACGCACACACACGCGCGCGAAAACATATAGTCTTTGCCATGTTGGCCTGGTGAAGACAACACACTAGATAGCTATATCGCTCAGTCAAAGGAAAACCTATCAATCGCTTCAGTCTTCATGAGTCAAATATTATGCTTCTGGTCTTCAGGCAGGACTACTCCGCTACATTCATCCACCCCGAGGCCCAAATGTAGGCTTAGGCTAACCTTCTGGATTCAAATCTGGGTCTTCTGCATGGGAAACCGAACATCTACTGCCATAAAGGGTGGTGGGGGGGGGGGGGGGGGGGGGGGGTGGGAAGTATTGGGAACCCCTGCTCTGTCTAGAGGACCTCCACAGCGTTGGAAAGTGACGACTGGGGCACTTGCCAAAGCGGCTGAAGTAGACAAGTTGTGAGTGAATCCCCCCTTGACCATGGGGGGGATTTAGGCTTGTGGTCTACTCTGCTAGACAAACTATACTTAGTCTGCATTTTTTATTTCAAGGACGCCCAGTTTGGTACGCATTTGTCCACGGACCCCCAGTCTCTGTGTTATTAGTCTCTCGAGGCAGACTGTTAAAGAGGGTGCTGTTTTCCCTTTGTTTTGCAGATGGGTTCACAGATTGCAGTGTTATAGACCACAATAATTTAGCTGTGGAACCCCTGGAACCAGCTAAAGGACAGAACCCCACTTTTGAGAACCACTGCTTTAAAATAGTGCATTCCCTGTATCCTACTAATGTACTGTGCACCATTCAGTCAGGGAGCAATGTGTAACTAGGACGAAATCTGAATAATCAAGACTTTGGCTTAATCCTAAACCTCTAAATATAAAACGAAATGACACTAAATTCTGATTAGGCTATAACCAACCAATATAATCGTGGTTACTTCCAATGCATCAAAAGAAGCAGCTGAATTCTGTGATTCTTTTTCCCTGCAGATGAAAGAGACGTTTGCGCGAAGCAGTGTGTCGTGTCTGACCCACGCCAACCTTCGGGTTGCTCCGGCGCGTGTGGCCGAGTCTCGTGGGGATCCCTGCTGGCAGGTCACCCAACAGCTCCACCTATTGATAGAGAAGGTAATCAATGTAATCTTTTTGCCTATATAATGAACGATTATTTTCACAATTTTTGTACGGCACCATTGTACAACAAAGTATAATACAGGGTTAAGTGGTTACTAATCAATTTAGTCGATTAAATCTATCATATATTATGTTTTTTCCACAAAAAACATTATTCAATTAATCAACATGAGCAAGATTAAGTCGGTTATTGATTCTAAAATTGGTTTTGATATATTTGTGGATAATTCCCCTTCACTAAAACCAGTGCATATGAACCATTAGAAACTCTGATTTGTAAAAATATTTGTCTACAAGGAAGAGGGTTGAATAAGGCTGCACTAACACACACACACACACACACACACACACACACACACACACACACACACACACACAGACAGACAGACAGACAGACAGACAGACAGACAGACAGACAGACAGACAGACAGACAGACAGACAGACAGACAGACAGACAGACAGACAGACAGACAGACAGACAGACAGACAGACAGACAGACAGACGTGAGCGTGCACGCACGCACACACACGCACGCACGCACAGGCACACACGGCCGCACACGCATGCATGCACACACACACACACACACACACACACACACACACACACACACACACACACACACACACACACCCTTATACACATACTCTGTCCTGGTCCTGACAAATGTCTTTTCATTCTATTGTATGTGTATTTTTATATGGATATGGTGGAATGACAAATAAACTCAACATAGAATCTTGAACCACACCCACACACACACACACAAACACAGCTGACCCTGAGTCAGTGTCAGGTCATTTTGGAGCGCTGCAGACATACAATGGGCTCCTTCATAGTCAGAGATGAGATGTGATCCTGTGTGGTTTAATCAGCGCAGGAATGCACTCACCTGGCCCGCGCACGCAAACACACACGCACAACGGACATAAAAAAACAGACGCACAAACATACATGCACTTAAGAATGTGCGTGCGTGCACACAAACAACACTGATACACACACGCGCAGGCACACACACACACACTTTACTCTATACTTGTGAGGACATCAACTTTTAGGATGACAATTTTATGAATGTCATTTCAATATTTTTGGGGACATTTTAACCCTAAAGCTGAAAATAGACAATCTTGTCGACCGTGTAGATCAGCTATTTTTGGTGCACGACAATGGCATTCAACTAAGTATAAATAAGTCTTATCCTATAACTGTAAGTAACTTTGTCACTTTGTTTTTACCATGAAACCACCATTTCCCCTGTGAGGATCAGGAAAACCGGCCTCACAATGTCTATTTCTCACATTCTACGATACTTGTGGGGACATTTGGCCCTCACAGGTGTAGTAATACAAGCACACACACACACACACATGCACACGCACACACACAGGAGCAACCCAAGCTCTTAATCTTAGTAAACCGCTGCTGTGTATACTTCCTACCTGCCCGTCAGATATAATTTCTTTCCGTTTCCCCTCCAGTCAGTCTCTCAGCAGTACCAGAGGCAGATCTCCTCTGCGGTGAGAGGTGAGAAAACCACAATGAGAGACGCACGCACGCACGCACGCACGCACGCACGCACGCACGCACGCACGCACGCACGCACGCACAAAATACCAATAACACGGGCACACACTATCAGATGACTATGAAATGACAGGAGCTAGTGGTGTCCATTCACGTGTCATGGAATGTATGCAGATTATCATTCCCACCAAAGACTAAGTTCAGTTCATACTACATTGCACGACAGTGTGTCACTCATTGAGAGGAACTGATCTTCAAGCTAGAGCCCGACCCATGCCATATTTGTGGGTCCAATGCCGATCCGCATTTTGGGCAGAATCCTAGCCCACTGATTGCAAAATCAACAATTTGAACAACTTTGATTTGATGAAAGTTTTTCAAAAATAGATTTTAAAATAGCTGATCTGAACATTATGAGGTGCTGTGAGCTTGAAGATCGGCTATTTTAGATACATGTTTTCTTTACTTTAGAAAATGTTAATCTGTAGTACCGCCATGCCCAAAATAGGGATGCCAGGTTGAAAGTAGCTAAAAACCGAGACACATCGGCTGCATGATTGCAGATACCGATGTAGTCCAAAAAGTTAAATAATGGTCGATACTGTATATCGGCCACTCTACTTCAAGCTTGAAGATCCAGTTGTGACGATCGCGATTGATTTATCCTTAAAATATAAATGCTCTGAAAAGGTCCCACTCCACAGCCCACCCATCTGACCGCTTAACATGGCAGCCATTCGGTTTAAGCGGTTCAGATCGGTGGGTCGTGAATTATTTCGAGACTTTCAAGTGGGCCCTGATCTTGAAAAGGTTGGGAATCAGCTAAATGAAGGGTTGGTTTGGGGAGAGAGCAGAGCAGAACAGAACATGGCAGACTAATGCTTCTCTTGCGCCCCTCCCTGTCAGATGAGGTATCCCGGGTCCTGCCCTCACTGGTGATGGACGACAGGGCTTCTGCTCGCCCCAAAGTGGCAGCACACGTTACAGGCAGCTTCACCCCTAAAGGGGAGCGAACTGGGGGTAAGTGCTGCCAAGGCACCGCATAGACACCAGTGGAGGTGTGTGTGTGTGTGTGTGTGTGTGTGTGTGTGTGTGTGTGTGTGTGTGTGTGTGTGTGTGTGTGTGTGTGTGTGTGTGTGTGTGTGTGTGTGTGTGTGTGTGTGTGTGTGTGTGTGTGTGTGTGTGTGTGTGTGTGTGTGTGTGCGCGCGCACGTGCGTGAGAGAAGAATATGGCACTTGTTTAGTTCTTAATTCCAGTCGCGGAGACCCAGACTAGTACTGCAGGTGTTTATTTTTGCAGTCTGTGAGAATTTGCATGCACGTCTGAGATTATGTGTACTGTAGCCTTAGTAGGCTCAGAGCCACTGCCTGATGTGATGACCAAAAGCCTAATAGCTCCCCTTTAGCCAGCGGATTTTATTTAGGGTTAGGATTAAAAGCGTCTTAAAAAAAGGGTATTTATAAAATTATCGTTAAACGTTTATGTCCTCACAAGTACAGTAATACAAACGTGCGTGTGTGTGTGTGTGTGTGTGTGTGTGTGTGTGTGTGTGTGTGTGTGTGTGTGTGTGTGTGTGTGTGTGTGTGTGTGTGTGTGTGTGTGTGTGTTCTTGCCGGTGTCCCCAGGTTCTCTGGGTCGGCGAGTGCAGGGCCAGAAGATCTCGTGGTGGGAGGGGGAGAAGGGCTTGGCGTTTCTCCAGGACGTGCAGCTGGTGGACGGGGAGCTGGTGGTTCCGAGGGCGGGCCTGTACTACGTCTACGCCCAGACCTACTTCAGGCACACCCACTCCCCCGAGGAAGACGAGGAGGGAGAGGAAGATGGAGAGGAGGGGGAGGACAGAGGGAAGCCACTGCTTCAATATGTCTACAAGAAGGTGAGCCTCATTCATGATGGATACATAGACAGAACTCTGTTGATCCTGTGGGGTAAATCCAGTTGTCAAAGGCAGCACATCAGTTGTTACAGGCCAGATACAGGAGAGAAAATCACACCTGTGTGAAGTGAGGGATGGTCTTATCATCGTACATCATCCATTCATTGGATCACTAGACCGGGCACCGGTCTAGTGATGTAAATTCTCCTTTCATTGTCAATGGGAATTTACCGTAATGTTTGCGTAAGACGAAAATCTACACTATAGCTGAATATAGGAGGGACCCTCAAAAATGGATACAGCAGAGGGATTAAAGCAAAAACAAATCTGACAAATATTTTGATATCTCTAGGAGAGTGAAGTGCTAGCAGCTAGGGGGTGAGGTAGAGTCTGAAGAGGTGAGCTTTCAGACTAAAAGATTACTATAACATTATTCCACAGCTTGGGAGCCAGAAGCGAGAAGAGTCTAGGTCCTAGGACATGTGAAATGAATAAAGGTAGTAGGTAGGTAGGATGTTGGCCTCGCTATAAAGCTAGTAACATTAACAGCTAGTAACAGTCACTTGAAATAGTATAGTAGTAATAGTATAAAATCAGCTTTTCACACAGGAAGCATTTGATGCACCTGTTTTCAATAAGAGGCAAGCATTAAATCTGATTGCGAATGTGTTTCAATCTGACAGCCATAGTCACAAGCACAAGAAGGCATGATCATGTGACATTGCGTTTGTTTTCATCTCGCATCTGTTGACATGGAAAGTGATTCCACGAATCCAAGTGAGAATTCAGATGCTGTCGCTTCTTATATGAAAAGCCCATAAAGTGTTAAGTTGCTTTGTTAAACATGAAAGTAATATTGTAAGACAGTGAATTACGTTAATTGGCTTATTACTTTATTGACCTATTGACATATTAATTTAATATCAATTTATATCGTCAAGTAGTAGTTCAAACTGCTTTAAATGCCTCTAAAAGACAATTCATGAACTTACTTCAGTACTTACCTTATCCTCTTTCCTTTGTATTGACTGTAAAAATATAAGTGAGAATTCAGGCATAACCACCCCAAGGTTATTATAGTTTAGAATGTTTGACCAAGTTTTAGTGTTAGTTTTGGATTGTTATATATGGGGCAGTCAGGGGTTTCCAAAAGTTCCGATCTACTACAAGCAAAGCTTGTAGATCTGCTATTTTCACTATTTTTAATTGTTTTTGAAAAAACATATTAGACTCATGTAAGTATTGACAAAGACAAAGAATTTTTTGTTTTTCTTTGTTTTGGAAACACAATACAGTTTCAGTTAATTATTGTGTCTTTGTACAAATTAAATTCTAGTTTTCCTAACTAATTTATAATGAACTTAATCTCCCCCAGATGAGCTCCTACCCCGTACCCATTCTCCTGATGAAGACGAGCCGCACCTCCTGTTGGTCCCGGGGGGCCCAGTTCTCCCTGCACTCGGCCCACCAGGGGGGGCTGGTCCCCCTGTCCGCCGGAGACCGCATCTTCGTCACCGTCAGCAACGCCTCGGCCGTAGACATGGACGAGCGCAGCAGCTTCTTCGGGGCCTTCCTCATCAGCTAGGAGACGATGAGAAAGAGGAGAGGCTTTCTTCTGTCGCTGGGTGACGGTTCCGTTCAGCTACGGAGGGCCAAGATTATCAAGGTTATTATTAGAATAGACCAGTGGCATCAATTCAGCAAAGGCTAAAGGTATGGCAAGGTGCCAAGTTCACTTGACAGCATCAATGGCGAGCAAACACTTGTTTCTCATAGGTTGTAGGCTAAGGGGCGACTGTGGCTCAAGAGGTAGAGCAGGTCGTCCAATGATCCATGGGTCGGCGGTTCGAATCCCGGCTCCTCCTGGCTACATGTCGAAGTGTCCTTGGGCAAGACACTGAACCCCAAATTGCTCCCGATGTGCTGGTTGGTGCCTTGCATGGCTTCCGCCGCAATCGGTGTATGAATGTGTGTGTGAATGGGTGAATGTAATGCACAATCTATGTAAAGCGCCTTGGATAAAGGCGCTATATAAATGCACCATTTACCATTTAAGGAAGGCTATAGCAAAGGCTACAGTGTAACATGGCAAATGTGCGTAAATGCCTTGAGACAACTTAAGCTTTCAAATGCAGCCTATTTTTTTATTGAAGAATGCATCCAGATGACTGCTCCTTTTTCATTTTGTATCTTTTATATTGACAAGTGAGCCCCTCTACGGCGGCTGCCATACCTTGCCATACCCAACTGATGCCTGTGGAGTGCACAGACACTACTCAGGTTGTTTTGTAACTAAAGGCAGGGCAACAGATCATTTTAAATGATGGATATTCAAATAATGTGGGGGAAAACAGCACGTAAGTTCTAATTTGGCATTCTCATAAATAAATAAATATGCAAAAAAAGATGAGACCAAGGCACTCCTGTATGAGAAGGTAAAAAGCCTTTAATTTAAAGTGGCTAATGCATAGCAAAAGTTAATATGCACCTACGCGTTGCGGCTAATTGCCTTCATCAGGGTGACTAACAATATTGCACATGGCTTTTATAGGAAATTACATCACAAGTGAATTACCATACAGATTGGTAGCGGGTTAACAAAACCACACCAGGACAATATGTAAGGGCTCACAAAACGGATAACGGAGAACTCGCCAGTTTACCAACTCGCCGTAGTGAAAGTTCTTCATCAATGTCTTCATCGTTATGCTGTCTTCATCAGTGTAGTATGTCAAACCCACAGCTGTCATTTCCAAAGTGATACAATTATTTTGTGAAATTAATGGTCAGCTGTATGATGATAAAAAGTTGAGTATGTGAATACCAATGATAGTAGGCCTACAAATTCAGGATATTGTTTACTAATTAATTACATTGTTTCGGTACTTTGGTGTTTACACTTTAGCATACCTACTTCATCTAGTGTCAACTCTAAACAACTATCCTCTCTCTCTCAATTCAATGCAATTTAAATGTAGGTGAAGTAAAACTAAAATGCACTAAACCGCGGCGAGTTGGAAAACTGGCGAATTCTCCAGATACCCACAAAACCCACCATGAATCTTAACATATATCAATTAAAAATCCTTTTAAATTGGTATCACCCAGTTGTACGAAAGAGCAACTTGTTGAGGATTCCTACGCTGGCCAAACAGATGCACTCCTTCTCTTTTTTCTACAATAAATAAATATGTTCAGCTAAATGTGCTCTGCCCGGCTGCCCCAACATTCAATGGACGTTCGATGGAATGCATTGAAGTCAATGGGAGCCAGCTGGACCAGCTTATGAACAAAAAAAAATATTTTTGAATGATCGCTACCATTGTCAGTTAATTGGTTCGGCACGAATCGGCAGTATAAATAGTATATAGACATACGGTATTACAGGTTGTTTTCTGATTACTTGTTTTTCGATGTGCACACTGCGTCATTTTATTGAGTCATCGAAACGGCACCATGTATCCTTTCTGGCTCGGCAGTATCGTGAGATTTAGTTGCCAGGTTGTCAATGATTGACAGTGGCGAATGGCGATAACAGCCCATTCTTACTGCACACTTGCACAGTCAGAAATGTGCTGTACTACATGGTGCTCTTTAGATACCAATAAACCTGCATATCAAAAAGCAACACAGCGGAAAACAATGTGTGACACGTATTCTTTTATTTTCCTGGACTGATGTTACAACGGTCGCAGTTGTTCTGAAATAAAACAATGTCATAGGCTGGTCCACCTGGCTCTCATTGACTATATTACTATAATACATTCCATGAACACTTCCGGCTGCAGTTTGCTTCCCAGTACGACAAATCCGCCATCTGGAATTGCTGGATAGAGAAAATCTTTTATTAAATACCTTGCACGAGTGTAGGAAGTCCAAACTCACCTAAACTCCCTATAAACCAATACAACATACTTATACATTTAACCTTTTACAGTAGACTGTTTCAATGTATCTGGTTTTGAATGCTAGTCATTTGCAATGCTCGTTTATAGGCAAATAATATACTCCTGTATACAGTGTACATTTAGCAGCTTCCTCCACTGGTGATGTCATCACTGTGCAGTTCCATTCTGCTACCTATACAGTCACCTTCTCACTTAAGTATTTTCCATCTAGTTTTATAAAAAGAAAAGAAAAGAATACTGATATTGTTTAGATATGGACTAGTATGTAACTATTAGACATTATCTGTTGCCCTGCCTTCAAAGTGCATTAAAATACCTGATGTGGCATGCGGTTGGAATGAAAAGCTGCCAACACTGTCCTCTGTGGCATGACAGGAGACCACTGGGTTAGGGAGGGGGGTGTGTGTGTGTGTGTGTGTGTGTGTGTGTGTGTGTGTGTGTGTGTGTGTGTGTGTGTGTGTGTGTGTGAGAGAGAGTGCGTGCAAGTGTGTAAATCATAGTGAAGAAAGGTGTGTGTGTGTGTGTGTGTGTGTGTGTGTGTGTGTGTGTGTGTGACTGTGTGTGTGTGTGTGTGTGTGTGTGTGTGTGTTCGTGCACAAACCAGCACTCTGCACATGTGTGTGTAAAAGATAGAAAAACAAACAATATCAGTGATTGTGAGAGTCAAACTCTGTTGTGTGTAAAAAGACACAGAGCGAGAGAGACAGACAGCGCAAGCGAGAACAAACAATGTCATTGTCTGAGTCAAACTCTTGTGTATTTTAAGATGTACATATGGTGTGTGTGTTTGAAAGGAAAGCAAATATCTCACCTTGATTTCCCTCTGTGCTCATAATAATCTTCCCTGTACAATATGGGTCTCGTCCAGTGAGCAGAAAAAACTAAATAATGAGTATCGCACTGGTATCTCGCACCAAAAAAAGACAATCTACAAGCTCACATCGCATGTGAGCTTGTAGGTCCCACTGACTTTGGTGTGTGATCCCAGTCCGACATTAACTCTAGATCAGCCAATTCTTTTAAGGTTGAGGCATGAGGATTCTGCAGAAAATGTATTGACCAACAACAAACAAATGAATGACAATGAATTACACGCATCACTCCTGATGCTTTCTTGAGTTCTCTTTCTATGGACATTCCTAGCTATGACACTTGTAAATATGAGTAAGCACGGCCTGTTGTTCTGGTTCTATTGTCTGTACCAGGGCTCTTTGACCCCAGTTCAACTCCTACCAGGAAGTTGATAGCATTCATCTGGATTCGTTCTGGCTGCCTAATTGGGCATTTGCAAGTTGCAACACCAGATGAATGTATATGTAACACCTGGTAGTAGGACAGAATACCCAAAGTAGGGGTCTCTGAACACTGGGCTTGATGAACCCTGGTTTGTACTATTGAATGTAAAGGATCTTTTTTGGTTTTTAGCTGTGATCAAAGGCGCAAGATTACCGCAAATGATATAATCAAGCACTTACTCTCACTCGTCACTGCCAACAATCTAAGCTTGAGAATCTCCAAAGAAGGATATAATAATGAGCTTGGACAATGTTGTTTGTATAAAAGCGGTGGCTGTAGCAAATGTGAATGTATGTACTGACAGAAATATGTGGTGCTGAGTGGGACCAAACCATACGACTGAGTGAACTCTGCATTCGTCAGCACTGATTACCCTTGCGAACTCACTTGGAAATTGTCTACAGGTGTTTTTTTGTTCCAAAGATTGAAATCACATGTTAAGCCACAGGGAGTTCATACAATAAGTATGGGTGGCCGCCACATGAGTAGCTAATGGGAACGTCGAATCACATCCGAGTCTATAGTTTTCCTCTGAACAACAATAAGCAGAGTGGACGTCCCACACAAAAACTGACGACTGCCTAAAGCAGTGGTTCTCAAACTTTTTCATTTCAAGGAACCCAGTCCCCTAACTCTTGAGTGTACAAATGGAGCCTTATGAGTCCATTTGGTTCCATTTGTACACTATCAGAGTTACAGACCTACAAGGGTGCATTTGAAACCCCCTCCAGGAACCCTGGGGGTCCCCTCTCAAAGTGGGGCCACTTTGAGAAGCACCGGACTAAACAAGTCAATTTGGATATGAGTGCAAATGGAGCTAAATGTGAATGTAAATAAACCAAGTTTGCCTGTAAATATGTTTAAATAAAGACACTGTGACACAAATTCCCTCTCTGGTGAGAGTACGGTATGTTCAGTGGAGGGGAGGTATGGGCACCGGCAGGACTCGATCCTAGGTCAAGAGGGCACTTATTAACCTTATTTGGCATGCCATTATCACACAGAGTCATTCATCTATAGCACTGGTAGTCAACTGGACGTGGAGTACCAAGAATACCACTATTGTTTTGTCCTAGACACTTGATCAGGGAATAATTTGGACCTGGAGAGCACCATGTGATTGGAATTAACTGCCTGGCACGATAGAGGAAGGGGGGGGGGGAACCGAATCCTCAGAATTACATCTCAACACCCTTTCAATTTTTGTCTATAAGGCTAAAAATCTTTCTACGTCTCCCCCTTGCTTACTAGTCTGACATTCTTGATTAAAACCAGCTCTCATGGCTGACAAAGGAACTTGCGTAATGCCTGATGACAAATGGATTGATGCTCCAATGTCCACGTCGGTCTTGTTAAATTCCTTTTTCATTGATGATACACTGGAGGCTCCCAGTATACTGTAGACTAGTGTAGAAAGACTAAAGGGGCTCAAACTATGTAGTGCAGAAGCACTTCTCAACTTTACTGGGGACCTACGTTTCACCTTCTGCATGGAGTTGTAACAACACCATGTTCTAGATCAGTGGTTCTCAAACCATTTCATTTCAAGGGCTCTCATAACTCTGGGAATGCACATTTGTGCACTCAGGTCCATTCGAAAGTACCCTGTCAAGGAACCCTGAGAGGCCCACACCCAACTTTGAGAACCACTGTTGAGCAGTTGAGACGAATAACAGTCTAAGTCCACACTAATTATCCATAATGTATAAATTATGGATAAGGGGTCAGGACAGCTATAAATTATGAACTTAAGACCGTTATTCGTCTCAACTGCTCACTGTTGAGCTTTGTATGTGACCCTGGCTGTAGACTGACTGACTTTTGGGCCACGAGCCACTGGTTCAATAAGTAGCCTAGACCATACATGGGCAACTGGCGGCCCGCGGGCCACATGCGGCCCCCACCTTCACTTCATGCGGCCCTCATGTTGATATAGTATTGATTTCAGCTGTTACAATTCCAAACCCGCTTTAATTACTTCATGACTAGTATTAAATGACTAGTAGCCTACTTAATGACTGGTATTAAAATGTGATTGTCTTTTTGTGTCCAAATAGTTATGTTAACATAACTATAACTAAATGCATTTGAAATTCAATAAAAAAAGGTTACTTTTCAGGATTCCAATAAAAAAAAAATAGCAAAAAGAATATTCAGGTTTTCAATTCAAATATAGCAAAAATAGCTGATCTACAAGCTCAAAACGCGTCGCATTGCGACGCGTTTTGAGCTTTTAGATCGGCTATTTTTGCTACAACAGTAATATGCGCTGTGGCCCCTCTGGAGTGAGTGTGGAAATATATTGGCCCTCGCCATCGTCAAAGTTGCCCACCCCTGGCCTAGACGGTAGATTTTGACCAGTGGCCAGTAGAGTTTCTCTACTTGGCACAAAATCAGGCCTGTGGACTGGGGCTGTATATTAATAATAATAATTGAATGTGCCTTTGTTTTATTTGGGCTGTATATTAATAATAATAATTGAATGTGCCTTTGTTTTATTTTTTTGAAAAAACAATTTTCATTTTGCTGACTATAAACCCCGCTATTAGCTCCAACTTGAAACTGCTTGCTGCCCTGATGTGGCTCTGTAAAGCAACCAGAATTCAGAATTATAGTTTGCTCATAATTTGTGTGGTATATTATGTTGATGGGAAGTCTTTCCTTTGGGATGAGCTGGGAACCGATGAGTCAGTCACTCATGACTAGGGGTGGGTATCGTTGTAACTTGTTAGGAGTCCGGTACCGATTCCGGATCCTAGCGGTTCCCCATTTCGATTCCAAAATGGTATAAAATAGCTTAAATAAGAGGTCAAATAAAATACTACTACTGTAGCCTATATCATATTTTTAAAGATCGTATGTGCCATTGTCGTTATAGACTGCATGATTATGGCAAAACCTATTATGGGTCAATATTGAGATCAGTTATTAAAACAATGCCATGACAGGAGAGAAAAAACATTAGTAAAGCATTGTGGGAAGGTTCAACCTAGATCAAAGAGCCCACATTGTCAGCATTTATAGTTATGTAGACTTTTGCATTCATATTTAGTTTCTGTCGGACAGAAAACCTCCATAATTACTACTCCCGGGGCCAACCTACAAGCTCAAAACGTTTCACCATGCGATGCGTTTTTAACTTGTACATCTATTTATATTTGAATCCTGAAAAGTACGAGTTTTGGACATAATGAGGTTTCCACCCGACAGCAACAATTTGCTTCCCAATAATGCCAAAGAACAGTAACAAAAACACTTCAAATACTGATGTTGATACAGAAGGATTTACATAATATTTTTTTGTCTTTAGAATGTTCTTTTTTGGTCTGGACTATGTGTATAAAAAGCAGATATTCTACACATTATAGACAAAATGCACATTTTCAAGGCATTATTATCAGCCTTGTGATGCCCTCTAGTGGCTGTAAAAGGTAATAAAAGCGAAATAACTTCAAACTAATGTTAAAACAAGTTAAGAATAAATAGTCAACACAAGATAGCTTTGTTTTGTTTTGAATTTTCATTTTTTGTGGAAATATGTTACAGTTATATTACAGATATTTAAATGCCCCAAGGGAGAAAAAAAACAAAAAAACAGAAAACTAACACTAGACAGACAGCAACATAATTTAGACAGGAAGTGTCAGACTGACAGATAGTTGACAGTCATGAAAGAGATCCATCATGGTGGTGGGCCGGTCCAAGCCACAAGCAGAGACACCCACGGGGCGACCGCAGTCAGGTGACATCTAATAAATACTGCATTTAATGTAACTTACGCAAAACAAGGAGCGCTCCGCATCCTTGAAGTCCTTTTTCTGCTTGTAAATTAGCAGCGGTTGTGAATCTTCCAGAAGAAGTCAGAACGGATGGTGAGAGGGAGGCGACGGGACCCCGAATAAACCAGGTTATTTGACAAAAGAACGAGGCAGAAAATTAACTGCATTTATGAGACTGTGCTCGTATGTGCAAAGATAAGTGAGAAAAACAGTACTTTTTCTTAAGTCGTTAAGCCAATTGATTCCTTCCCACACACACATTTGTGTTGTCACTGCTGTCGTTTCCTTCTGACTCACCTGCCAGTGAGGAGCCTCCACCGAGAGGACGTAGATGATTACTGACAGCTTGCTACAATTGGTTGCGCCATATCTCCAGAATTATAATAAATAATCATTTGACAGCATCTCATCATAGCCGCAGTTAAGTACAGACCATTATGAACACAGGAAATTTGATAGCTTTGACACATGCCTGTCATGTTTGTATTTAATCAGTGGCCAGGAATCACTGTCCGACTTCATATTACTTTGTATTGTGCCATTAACCAATCTGTATGCCTCGTTTCTCTTTTGTAAAAGTCTGGTTGAGCCGGGAGTTCACCCGGTTTTCACCCCCTTCTTCTGTCACATGTAACTTATAAAATGTCTTCTTAAATGGAAATTTATGTCTGTTTACAAAAAAAACTATGTTTTTATTATATAAATTACACAACCAGCCTCTAATGATGATGTCTCCATTCCTGCTATAACAACAATGTTCGTGTCCAAAGTCCAAACCAGAAACAATGCCCCCGTTCGCACTCGCGTACACACACACACACACACACACACACACACACACACACACACACACACACACACACACACACACACACACACACACACACACACACACACACACACACACACACACACACACACACACACACACACACACACACACACACACACACACACACACACACACCCCTACACACCTTGTCTTAACGCAGCTGAAGTGACATCTGGGAACATACAGTAATGCTACATAATATGTCTTTCTTTCTCTCTCTCTGTGTTTTACTCCTGTCTCTTTCCTTTCTTCTGCCGACTGTCTGTCCACCCTGCATCACTCCGTAAGACCACAAGCATGGTGCAGTTCCAGGTAACAGATGGGCGGGCTTTTTCCTCAGCCTAAGAGCTGATTGGCCCTCACTGTCGCCCGTCACTGTAGCTGCCTTATTCTGGCCTCGCCACCCCCCACCCCCCCTGCAGCGGCGGGCCCTTCGTTGTGGCTCCGATTGGACGCCACGCCCACCTGGGGAGGGAATGGGGGGTGGGGAATGTGCGTGTCAAAACCAACCAAAACAAAAAGGTGGGCCGGGCGTCAACAGCCAAACCGCATCTCCAGCGAATCGTCAAAGGCCCTACTGTCGTGTCCCGCCCCGGAGATGAAGGCGGCGGCCGTCACCGCGGGGGCCGCCGTTCCCGCCGCGGCCACGTTGATGAGTGCGTTGCCACCGGGGGCGCTGGTGGCCGGGCTGCGCAGGGCCGCCGCGGTGATACTGGTGAGGTTGATGCCCAGCGTTAGTCTGGTCTGCTCCAGGGCCTTCTCTGGAACCGCAAACGCTTCCAGTTTCTTCTCCCCGTTGGCCATGTAGGAGTTCTGACACCCTCGACAAATGCAGTCCAAACATGCCTGGGGAACGACAGCATTGTGAAATATGAATAATGTTGTAAACGTCACATTCGTAATGTAATAACACTAAAGAGAGAGAACCATCATAATTCTCCAAAATGTTATTCTAGACGTTGAATTACTGGATATTGTTGCTGTCGGGCAGAAACCTCTTTAATGCCCTGCCTACTTCATCGCACAATAGTGTCTCACAAAAGTACTGAAAATAGCTGATCTACATTGTCAGTTTGTAGATTAGCTATTTTCACTATAAATAATATAATATATATAATTGTTTTTTATGGTTTTGGACTTTCCGCCCGGCATCAGTGATATACTACACTGACAACAATTTTCCTCAAATGAACCACAATTAAAAAAGGTAAAAATAATAGCAAAATAAACATGTTGATAAATCTAGCCAATAATTATGAAGTGAAGGTCTCGTACCTCTCATCTCAGCTTTTATTCTTATCTAACTGTGACTCTAAACTAGAAAGTGAAGTATATTCTACACCACATGAGAGCGTCAGCGACATTCCAACCAAGTCAGAAGTAAATGTAACCATGAGGTGCTGTAATGTAAGACAGACAACTAGCACCTGCTGGCCCAAGTACGCAGATTTTTTTACTCAAATAAAAGTAAAAGTAGTACAGTACTAGTACTGGACTTTATATTGTGTTATATGTGATTATGGATTGTTATGTTTGTTGTGGACCCCAGGGATAGTAGCTGCTACTTTGGTGGCAGCTAATGTGGATCCAAATAAAGAAAGAACTAGTGAATTACTAGTAAAGTAATACATTACTTTCCACTACTGCCTGCGGCTGCCCTGGTTTCTCACCTTGCGGTTGGAGTAGCAGGGACATCGCTGACCCCTACAGGTCAAAACGGAGGGGTTCTGGGTGGCTCGGCCACACTTGCAGCCCTTCTTCTCAACGGGCTTTTTGTACAGCGGCTTGGAGGGACTGGGCGGATGGGACAGAGGATGAGAGTGGGGGTGAGGGGGCATACGGGCATGCGGCTGGGCGCGGGGTTTTGGCACGCCCTGCCTGGCCTTGGTGTAGGCCTTCTTCTGCCCGCCGTGGTGTTCCACCGCCTTTTTCAGTCCTTTGCTGGACACCAGCACAGTCTTACCCACCTTGGGAGGGCCTCCGTTGGGCACGGGGGCCAGGTGTGGGTGGTGGGGCGGCGCGACGGCCCCTGGGGAAGGGAATTTGGGCTCCCGTTTGGCGGCAGCCAGACCGAGGTGGTGGTGATGGTGGTGGTGGTGGAGGAGGTGGTGGTGGGGGGAGTTGTTGTTGGCACCGAGCGGAGGCGGGGGAGGGCCGCCACGCAGGAGGCTGGCGATGGGGAGCGGCTGCACCTTCTCGCTGTCGCTCTCCGAGCGCGAGCGCTTGCGGTGGCAGCGAGACGGGGCGCGGGGGACGACGGTGGAGGGCTGGGGAGGAGGCTGCAGCGAGGGCTGGGGGTGGGGGTGGGGCTGGGGCTGCAGCGGGCGGGGGCTGTTCTCCGGCGGGAGCGAGGGCGTGTGGCGGGAGGAGTCGGGACCCAACGGGCAGTGGGGGCCGTTGAGGCTGGCGTGAGGTACGGAGGCGGCGGGGTTGTAGTCCCGCTGGGGACCGGGGTGGGGGTCCGGGTCAGTGGTCTCCAGTGTCCTGAGCACCTCCTCCACGCTCAGCAGCAACGACCCCCCGCTGTGCTTGAGCTCTTCCCCGAACGCAGTGATTTCACAGAGACCCGCGTCGTCGCCGCCGGCCGTGACACTCACGCACACCGGCACCTGGTCCTCAAAGACCTCCGACTTCAAAACCCCTCCGCCGCCTCCCGTTTCTATGGCGATCGGCTGCAGCGTGTCCGATTCCGCCAGCCCGTTGCAGTCGTGCAGCCCGTTCACGCCCGCCACCACCCGGCTTGGACTGTCCTCCACCTTGACCTCGACGACGACGACGGCCGGCGGAGCCGCCACCTCCGCCGGCCGGACCTCGTAGGAGACGAAGGAGGAGGCTGCACCGCCGTCCGACGAGTCCACGGCCTCCTCCTCCTCCGCGTCCTGCTCGCTCTCGGCCAGCGTCAGGCCCTCGTCGAGGATGGCCTGAAGGTCCGGCGAGTCGCCCGCCGCGCCCGCTATGTGCGGCGCGAGGGGCGACTGGGCGATGTACAGACACAGCTTCCTGTAGCAGTGGACCAGCAGCGACAGCTGGCGGTTCTCCTGGAAGCGGGAATAATCCTTACACCAGCTGCACGACGGCTTCAGCTGCATCCTCTTGCCTTTGCACCCGCGGCATACGTAGTGCTGGCAGGACGAGTCTGTGGGGGCAATGGGGTCCTGGAGCAGGTTACCTGCATGGGGAGGGGGAGGAGAGGAGGGGGGACATGGTAGACAAGGAGGGATAGGAATGTGGCGAGCAAAAGGTGAGAAGAGAGAGAGAGAGTGATTGAAGGACAGATGTGAGAGACACAAGGACGCGTGGGAGGACGGGAGAGGGATGTGTGGAAAGGCAGGGAGTCAAGGAGAGAAAACCAAGAGGATTTGTAAACAGAAGATGCATTATACACTTCACAGGAACGAAGACGGATTACACGACCACCACCACCACCACACCCACACCCACACCCACACCCACCCACACCCACACACACACACACACACACACACACACACACACACACACACACACACACAGAGTGTAGGTGATTATAAGTGTTCAGAGTTTGGAAGCGCTCGTTTTCAATAACGCAACATCCTGCTTCCTCCTGCATTATGTGCAATTTCAAAACAGGTGTAACACAAGTTCAAAACAGGTGTTGAGTGATTTCCAACAAGCGCTTCCAAACTCCAGCAGACCAGCACAGAAAGAAAAATAATCACCCGTACGGAATTTATTGACAGGAAGTAGCTCATAATGTCTATGGTGGATTTTAATAAAACAAAGACTTGACAGATACAAAGAGGGTAACCCACACTTTCCATACAGCTGCAGTGAGTTTAGCGTAGTTAAATCAGATAGGACCTTTCAGTTACAATGAATCATGGGCTGTCAAGGGGTGGTATTGCAACTTAGATGCCAGATAGCATTACAGTTGCTATAATGGCCGCAACCAAAATTCACCTGCTACCTCCGTGTGTATGTGAGTGCTCATTCAAACAGACAAGTCTCGTTAACTTGACAGAGGGAAGACAACCGCCCTTTGAGCAGAGCTTCCTTAGCAACGCTCGTCGCCAAGAAGAGCAGCTGCAGATGGACGAGATGATGACATGAAAGTCCATTCATAAGCAAAAGCAACCCCCCCCCACACACACACACACACACACACACAGTGTCAGTTTTAACAGAGCGTCTGTCAGTGGTAAGGGATGTTTTAGGAAATACTGACAGCATACTTTCATAACAATGCACACACACAACAGTACCAACTACAGCAGTGGTTCTAAAAGTGGGACCCAAGCCAAGGACCCTCAGGGTTCCTTGAGTAGGTTCCAAATGGACCCTTACATTACTGCAACTCATTTGTACACTCGTTATGGGGGCCCTTGAAAATGAAATTAAAAATGCCTTAGAACCACTGACTACACCACTGTGCTAAAACATTCAAAACAACATGCATATTTACCAGTTCTCTAACACCATGTAAACAACATCCACATCCTTGCCGTTTGTTTTTACTGCAGGAATGGTGGAAAAAACAAAACGGTCTGCGCCAGTAGGCTACCTACTCTAAGAAGAGGGACCTGGGTTTATTATTCGTTATGTTCAAGGACTGTACTGTAAATGTCCCAGTACTGCTACTTTGTCAGTCAAAGAGTAACCAATGACATTTAGAAATAGTGTAAGGTGACATCACTTCAACGGTTGAAGTTACGTCACGTTAACACAATTCAATTCTAAATGTCAAACAAACAAAAAGCGATGGTTGGTACTTGATGCTGAAGTTCAACATCAAGTATCATTTTTTTGTCATCAGATATATTCGTTAATATTATCATGAATTGTAAGTTATAGAAAAAAAACATACAACATAAAGGCATTCTTTACTCATGAGAACTCCTGTGTGTATTGGTATAACGTTCTGCACAGCAAGGGGGACACACCCCCTTACTGTGCCGTCTCTGAAAGCTGCATTTGTGAATTGTGATGTGAGATAGATAGATAGATAGATAGATAGATAGATAGATAGATAGATAGATAGATAGATAGATAGATAGATAGATAGATAATTGAATTGAGAGAGAGATCGAGAGAAAGAAATAAAGATGTTTGTTTTAACCCCCGACTATAATGGCATGATAAATAAGACACTCACCACACACAAGGCATGACAGCGACTGTCTGAAGAAGGGCAGCAGTTTGCAGAGCTCCGCCAGCGCCCGGGGGTCTCTGGGGTCGCACTGGAGCACCGAGCGGCTGGCCGACACGTACAGAGAGGTCGCATTCACCGGGTTCATGTCCGTCCAGGGGGGTCGGTGGCCGGGCCCGGGTGGGTGGTGGAAAAATACAAAACCAATAACGAAATCACGGCACACTGACTGAACAAACACTGTACACACCGGCGCTTCTGTGGTGGGTGGGTGGGAGGGAGCAGGAGAGCCGCTGCCACTGCTGCTCCTGTGAAGTCTGTGTGTGTGTGTGTGTGTGTGTGTGTGGTGACTAGTGTCCGCCGGGGAGAAATTGGGCGATGAGTGCGTTGTTGTTGTCGTGGCCCTTGGAATGAACGCAGGTGATGAGGGGGGTCGCATATATATGGGAGCCGGCGGACAGCTTCATTCCCATGACCGTAAAATCCACATGCATATTAACATCCGTGTGGTGGTGGTGGTTATTAAGCTGTCTTGTTGTTATTAGATAGATCACAACCGATCCATCCTCATTGCGTCTCTCACATTGGCGTTGAATAAATAAAATAATATACAATAATACCGTAACAAATAAAAACAATCAAAGATGTACAGAATGGCAGGCTGCAAGTGCAAACATGAAGGCGGGAGCTCCTCGATCGGATGCATAGAAGTTAATAGATCCAAGAGGGTTTGCTCATCGCTGGCACTGTCGTTTTACTTAACATGGTTAGACCATGCTGCATGGTGTGGTGTGTTGTGGAGGAGCGCTTTCCTCCGGCGGCCGCCCGTTACTATTATACTTAATTACTATTGCCGTTACTATTTCTGGGTCGCAGCAGCGAAATTCAGACGGGCTTGTTGTATTGGCGCTGTCCACAGTGCGCTGTTCACCGCACCATCATCCACATGCATGGTGTAGTGTGGTGGTGGTCGTGTCTTGTCTGTTAACGGTTAGGAGGAGGATGGCCCAGCACCAGCAGCAGGCTTCATTGAACCACAGTCGCCACCACCACCGTGCATTCTGGCACCGCCGTAGCCCTGGTGCACTGCTCCCCCTCTGTCCGGGCCAGAGGCGGCCAGCCAGGCTTCAGATTGTGTTATTGTTCACACAGATTCATGGCGGCTGGCTTCCCCTCCTCCTCCTCCTCCTCCTCCGACTGCGAAAACAAAAACAGCACAGGCCCCTTCGGACCGCACCGGGGCCCTTTATCGCAGGGATCCGACGCAGGAAGAGCGTCCGGTGGGGACGAACGACGACTAAAACGCAGCTTATCCGAGAAATAAGAACGACTTTGCCGTTTTGTGCCGTTGTGCCCGTTCGGTCGGGGAAAAATACATCCGCCGAACTGAGCACCGGGGCTGTAGTGACAGCAGCAGCCGCTCCGAGCGCCTGAGAACACCGCCAACTAAAAAAATACAGGCCCCTATCCACTGTAGGAATGAGCCGTTAGTCTTCCAACCGCTGGATTGGCGCAGAAATAAAGCAAATGCAGCTGAAACCAAGTCCTCTCACACAGCATCTGGTAGAGCTCCAGTCAGTTATTAGGAGAAGGGAAGCAATATGGAGATTACATTTTGTTTGTGTACCTTGCTATGGGCTAGCCGAGGAGTAATTTGAACATCTCCGGTTGTTTTCTGGAGGGGGCGCTGTTGGGCCGCAATCTCGCGAGAACACATACAAAGCGGTCCATTTAAAAGTTGAATACTTTAGCCCTAATCCTACGAAAACGAAATTAAAGTAGTATTGAAAAACATTAATAAACTAAAATATATATCTACACTGATTCATAATTTACCCACATCACCATGTGTCCCGAGTCTCCCGACTCCCACTCCCGGCTATATGGCCATCTCCCATCTCTAAAATAGCCCAGGCCGGTTGACATGTAACACCCTGTGCGTGGGTGCGTGTGTGTGCGTGCGCGCGCGCGTGTGTGTATGAGAGAGAATATTGTGCTGGTGACAGATGGCATTAGAGAGTGGTTTAATTGATTGATTAATTGACTGAAAAATGAATAACATAAGCTATTATTTATTTTGTAGGCTTACATAGATATCTGTCTAAAAGTTTAAAACACACAAAAAAGCCAGAGAGCTTATTTCCAGTGTGGTCGTTTGGAATAATGGGATCATTTTATCATGGAATTTAAGCTTTATACAAGTTATTTTTTGAGCCGAATGCGAATGAAAATAAAAGTCTGGATGCTGAGGCTACAAGAGCTTATTCATGATCTCATCTGTCATAATACTAGCCAATGTAGCCATGATAAAACACAGGTTCAGGCAGGTTACACCACGTTTCAATTTGTACAATAAAAAAATAAAGAACGAAACAGGTGAGCGTGTTCACTTCAGTCTTCGTACCACAAAAGCTAAACACAAGCTCACAACATGATGCATTGTGAGCTTTTAGAATGGCTATTTGTGTTATTTTTCAAAAACTTTTTCTTTTGGAAAGACATTTAAGTAGGCTACTTTGACTTGGTATTGCTCTCAAGTAACATTTTTAATACAGTAGCTAGTTACTAGCTACTAAAAAAATCTGACTAATTCCACCGCTGACAATTTGTTTAATTATTTTTGCCCTCTAGTAGTGCTTGGGCATGTGTGTTTGGGTACACCAAAAATAGCCTATCCATCTTTATTTCATCCCAAATGTAAACGTGGCTGTATTGATAAGTAAACACAACCAAGAGTTTATGAAAAGAAAACTTTATTCAACAAAGCACCGATATTTATACAAAACATATGCTCTCTGTTCTGCCTTAGAAAATGTTAAAATGTATGAACATTTTTTTGTTTTTGTTTTGTGTCTGTACACTTAGAATGTAGTTTTGACTGCTTCTAAACATTTCCTCAAAATAATTCCTTACACATCTTACAAAAAAAACATTATAAACAGACATATCAAGACTCAAAAAGTGGAATAGAAAAAGAAAATTAACAGTCACATTGACAAAACAACACATGATAAATTACATTCTTAATTTTAATCTTCTGATTTCATGTTATGTGCGGTCATGGTATAAATAAATCATTGAATTTAAATTAAATAGTCTACTGAGTACTGCTAAGGTGTGACATTATTAGATGTATGAAAACACAAAAACTAAAGAAATTGAACAATAAACAAAAACAGAAATACAGTGCATCAAAATTACTTTGGTAGCAATACTGGTTGTCTGGCTGTTCCATTGTTGGATGGAGGGGGTGTAAAATTGGCCCTGGATAAAATGTCCTCTGAAATTTGAAGTAATTGTAAGAAAACACTTAAAGACAACCTGTAAACAAAATGTATGTCATCCTTCAGAGTTGGATCACAACAGTCCTTTGACATCTGCTCAGTGGTTCTCAACTCTAATCCTTGGGGACCCAGCCACCCAGGACCCAGGAGTTTTTATGCTTTCCCATAAGCCAAATTATGCTTTGAGCAACAAGTGTCGAACAACATGTCGCGTGAAGGGAGTGAGTCGCAGAGGACACAGTGAAGAAAAGGTAAGCTCAGCTACCACAGAGATGAGCGAGACCACATTCAATTCCTTCTTGTTTGCATTTTGTTGGGAGGCTGTCGGCGTGTCGACAGTATGAATCCTCAAATCTCAGAACGTAGTGAGACACGTCACTCAAAACTTGTCACTCAAAGCATTAATTGGCCTTAACAGAGTGCTTGCAGACAAGACATGTTTTTGTAGACCAACTCGGCAGCTATTCCCACAATGGGTTCCCACCACAGATGCATTTTTGCATTGGGGTTTGGATAAATTAAGAAATTAAGCTCTGTGACAAACAAAAGCTTATGTTTATATTAACTTTTTGTTTTCAACAAGATAATCTCCACAAATCACACACATCAACACACTTTCCACAATTTCTGAACCACACAGGCAATTCATACAATAAAACATTTAAAACGTTTCAAAATCCATGGTTAATATGTACTGGTGTAATTTAGAACAAAGTAGAATGGTAAAAACTACAACCAGTCTGCTTTGACATGTTCTGAACAATGAACTAATTGAAATACTTTGTAGAACAGAAGACTAAAGTATTCTTAGTCCACGCCTACACTAGTTTGTTTTCATTTAAAAATGAAAATGTATTAGTATGGTTGTAGTTTAGTTTGCAAGCCCAGAGTTGAGAACCACTAGTGCAGCTGAAAAAGCATTGGGCAACATGAAATGAACATGGAATGACATATCCTTTCAAAGAACATTGAGTCTTGGTCTTGAATCAGCACGATGTATATTTACACCTTTCCCAAGTGATTTATATCAAAGCCTCATAGCTGCCCTACACAGTGAAAGAGGAGTAACATTCAGACAAGTTCAAAGTATTGTGTCCCACTCCCAACATATTCTCACTCTCAAGTCATACTATATAGTGACAAATTGTTGCAAAATCTGACCATGCGTCATCACCCGTTGAATGAGACAGGGATCTCCCCGTCGTGTGCCATTTTTTTCATTGTCCCACAAACACTCCGCCCACAATGGAATGCGGAAGAGCTGTTCTCACTCTCAACCCGCAATAGGTTGGTGAGGCGGCGGGCACCCTGTCAGAAGCGGACTTGAGACCCGTGAGGCATAGTCAAATTCTGTCCCAAACCCCTCACCCTTTTGACACAAGGGGGGTGAGAATGCATCCTGACATTTTTTTTAACAGTTCCGTAGTACTGTATGTGAAAGTACATTCTGTTCATATAAAAGCTAAACCTTAGCTTTGACTTTTGACCTTTTTGAAACATACAGGACGCGATCACAGCTTTTTTTGACTGTGTAGAGCAGTGATTCTCGACTTTTGGTCTGGGGCCCGCCCAGCGGTCCAAATGGACCCTTGCGTGTCTGTAACTCTCAAGAGTTAAATTAACACTAAGGATTTCACAGTGTAGATTAGCGTCCCAGAGAAGAAAAAAAAGGTATAAAATGGGGTTCCGTGGCCTAATTAATGCATATCAAACTGGGGTCCTTGAAACTAAAAAAGCAAAGAATCAACTTAACTATGCTCAAACCCCAATCTACACTGAAGAAATTATCAGTGCCTGTTTATCTACAAGTTACAGACCTGTAAGGGTCTATTTGGACCCCTGGTGGTCCCCAGACTTTATGTTGAGAACCAATAGTGTATAGCAGAAACGGAACAGTGTTTCTGTGTTGTTGTTCTTTTTTTCTAGTTCTGGGGGGCCGTGGGTGTTTCCTACAAGTTTTTATGGGTTTCGATACAGAGGACGATGAACTGGTTGGAACAGCTGCGCGTCTGTTGGCCCAGGAGTTGTCCGGTGGTGAGGCTGGACGCCAGGCCCGTGATGGACACGTGGTCGTTCCTCCACGCCTCACAGTGGCGGTCCAACAGGCGTAGACCTCTGCTGCTGGAGCCATGCCACATGGTCTTATGGGGCCTGGTCAAGTGCATGGAGAAAACACAAGGTCAATGTCACCATAGAGGAGTAGATGGATGGACACGTGGGTAGGTAGACAGTAGGGCTGGGCAATTAACTGGAAATATACCGAAATAGACATTCAGAACCAAGCAGGGTTTTTTTGTCTGATAATTCCTTTAACTTTCTCTCTCTCTCTCTCTCTCTCTCTCTCTCTCTCTATATATATATATATATATATATTATATATATATATATATATATATATATATATATATGACGAAAACAAACGATGTACAAATACATTGTTTATGAGCGACTACATGTATTAGTCTGATTATTAACCACATATACTATCGCGGTGTGCACAAATAGCGTATCTACAAGCAATGAAAGCCAGACAAATTAAACTGACCAGAAGGGGTCTGCTAGTACGTCCCGGCCATCGAACGAATAGATGGGGATCCTGGCGTTGATGGGTGCTCCCATGCCGTTGAACATCTCCTGCCAGTTCCTGAACATCACGTCTCCCTGAACACAATCATAGGCACAGGGTTCAAACCAGAGATACACACAGTTGTTGGGTGTGTTAAAACAGAGACTCTCAACCTTTTCTGGATCATAGGGCCCACTTGAAAATTTCAAAAAGCATTTGCGGCCCACCCATTTGACCACTTAACATGGCAGCCAGCATGTTAATTTAATGTTAATTTATCAATCAAAGCTTCTGGCTTGGATCAATGGAACTACAGTAACATACTGTAGTGTACTATACGCTTCTATGTATCAGTATCACAATGATTTTAAACAAAGGTTTTAAAGAAAAAAATATATAATTACTTCTTTTTTTACAAGAATGTTTTTGGGACCTTTGGGATATCATTAAAATAAAAGATTGGAATAACCAGATGACCTCTACACAACTGTAAAAACATAAAATAGCTAAATTATAAAAATTACCAACAGTGTCCTTGTGTAGAAAAACAAAACAAAGAAGTGCTCAAAGGAGATAAAATAAAACATTTAAAAAGTGAACTGATGGACGGTGCTTAATGGATCAATGGGAATGAAGAGATCCGAACACTCAAAAAAATGAAGGAGAGGATGCAGAGTTAAAAACAGCTTTAAAATGTTTTGACCAGGAACGCTCTACACCAGGTTGTTGTTCTTGTCACTGTCATTAGTCCATGGGGAGAGTTTAGTTTAGTTTTTTACTACAGGGGCTTAGACTGAATCTATTCCCTCATACTCCTCCATTACTCATAACTCATAATTGCCTGCGCAACATTACAAATCAAGAAACCAAACAAACAAACAAAAGGCAGTCAAAGAGGTTAGCACTAGACCAATCCCCCTTACCCTGAGGTTGGTGATGGGCAGTGTGCTGCGGAAGCCAGGGTAGACCACGTGGACCAAGTCTTGTCTGTGGGAGGAGATGAAGGCGCGGTAGTTAGGCTGCAGGCCCATGGCCTTGGCCTGCTCGTAACACATGCGATCGGCGGTGTCCAGGCCCATCATGTCCCCGGAGTGGGGCTGGTTGAGGGCCACCAGGTTCAGCTGTGAGGGACAGAGCAAGGCTGGCGTCACATAGTGTTGTCTGAACAACCACACTTTGGGTCTTGTTGAGTATAATATATCGCTTTACGTCACTGGTTCTCAAAGTGGGGTATAGGGCACAGGTTCCAGGGGGTCCCCAGAAAAACGAGGAAGAGTTTAAGCACTTTAGTCCTATTTGAGCTTTAGGCTATTCGAAAATAGCTCAGAACATGTGGCATCGCAACACATTGTGAGCTTGTATATCGGCTATAACCTTTTTCTGAAGTCTTCTATTATGGGGCTCCCTGGCACAAAATATTTTCAAATGGGGGTCTGTGGCCAAATACACATCAGTTTGGGGGTCAAGATCCAGAAGTATTGGGCTGCATAAAATAAAAACAGATGAGGAAAGCCACAGTGTTTTGGGACTCACCCTGTCTTTAACTGAAGGTATTCTTTCCATTACGTCACCTCTTGTGTGTTGTGCTGGTCGAGGCTAAACATGTACAACAGAAAAATGTAATTCAAACTTTGGCTGTCAATTAACATGTTAAGTGAACAAAAAAACAAAAAAAAAAAACAATACAACTAAAATACCAAAAAAAGTTTCTCAAGGTTTGGAAACAGTTCTACATTAATCAATGTTTGGGAATTAAGTTCCATTAAATGAACATGTACAATACCTCATCTTGTGGAATAATGTTATTTGGGAGGTAGATCAGATTGCCAAGCTATGGAAAGAAACACAAAGCAGGAACATTACAATGGTACATATGCATGTCTGTTACCATGTTTGTACTTGGTCGAAGCCTAAATTCATATAATAAATAAAGTTGATATAAATTTATGTTTGCAAAATATATAGACTGACTGACCAGCCAACGCACTTGATGAAGCTGTTAGTATAAAGACATATATTACCAGTCATCATAATTAGCTAATAACCCACTTATAATTCATCTTGGTACTGTCCCTGCACTTAAGCTGGCAGCATAATTCAAAAGTCAATTTATTTTCATCTATCTAAAACCAAAACATTTCTCTATGGACACAATTATTTTATAGTCGATGCGGCTCTGCTTTCAGAGCTGAGTGAGCGTTGCCTGCTGCCCGCTGTATACCGTGCTAGAATGGTGATTGTGGATCTGATTGTGTGCTGCGATGTTCAGCTACTTTGAAAAAAATAAATGTGAAGGTTGCAAGAAATGGCGAATAACAATTCAACTCTGATGAAGGCCATATGCTGGAATGTGTACGTTTCTAAATAAAGTAGTTTTTTCTGCATTCCATGTGTTGCTGAAATTCTTTTGCTCCATTGCATTACTATACCTGGATCTCTTTCCATCCCTGAGGAACCTTGATGAACAACGTTGCTGTCCCGGAGACAAAGGTCAGAGTCCCGTCCGCGTCCCTGAGCGTGTGTTGCATCATGCTTTCCTTGGTCGCGAACGTCCGCAGCTAAGAGACAACAAGAGACGGGACCGTTTACAAAAGCCAACACTATCATATAAAATCCCATCACTACTGAAAAGAACAGCCAATATTGTTAAAAGAACACTTCATATGCTTCTATAGATTCACAAAATACACAGAACTGCCCGACCGATCAACTTCAAATTCGGCACGTGTATCGCAGAGGATACGAGGGAATGTGGTGCATGGAACGAAGTCGGTCAGATCGGTGGTTGAGTCAAAAGTTATGGACATTATGGTAAAGCAGCAAGTTTTACAACGTCCTTACCAGGACGTTTTAAAACTACAATCTATATGTGAATCAGACTCGAGTGCGAATGCAATGTTTTCCCATTCCGTTTCTACCGCCCTTTTGGATATCTCTGCTGTCGGGAGGAAATGAAAAATATACATTTTTCAGGAAATAAAGAAAACCTTATATTTGTAAAACAGAGCAATACTGCCTCATCAAAGTTGGTGTGGTAACTTTATAATATATATTGTCAATTACTTCCATGAGAGGGGGAGAGGTGGTGGAGTTAGTTGCTGTTAGCAGACATTATGAGGGTCCATGAGTTAAGAGGTTTTGTCCAAAGCACTTTTTACTACTTTCCATTGGTTCAATATTTTCGAAACAACACACAGACGTAAAGGGTGTTCAATAGCACTGATTTATGCCAGGAGGTTTCCTCCCAACAGCAACGATATGTTCTTAGTCCTGATTGACAAATAATAATAATAATAATTAGCAGGTTCACTTACACCAGCAGAGTTACCGGGAGGTCCAGCCGGTCCGACAGGTCCAGGAGGTCCAGCAATGGTCACAGCTGTCAAACAAAAACAACACCACCACATCTGTAAATCACTGATCCATTTGACTGTTTATTGACTGACTTGACGGAAAAACACCACCACCACATCTGTAGATCACTGATCCACTTGACTGATTATTGCCTGACTCGACTGAAAATCGCCTTTCTACAAGCTGCGATGTTCCGCGCCGTGACGTCTTGTAGAGATTGTAGATCGGCTATTTTTGGTACGCGCCGATACAGGTGGAGCAACTACGCTATTCTTTCTTATTTTGCCTTTTAACCCATTCTACAAATGTCTTCTAAATCAGTTTTCAGGAAAAACCTCTGTTTCTATGTCAGTGGTGCTCAACCCTTTTCATGTCAAGGACCCCCAGAATGATCTGTATTTGGCCGCGGATCTCCATCTGAAAGTATTCTGTTCCAGAGACCCCCAGAAGCAAAGATTTGAGTTAAAAACGTTTGATGTGAAAGAATATATATTCAAAGATTTGCGCCACATTTTCACGATTAAAAAAAAATAGCTAAAGTATAACATAATGCTTAAAACACCAAAAGGGGTTTCCGTCCTGAATGGGTTGCCACATGATTTGTCGACTTTAACGCAGGGCTGAATACCTGAGCCGTATCTGGACGGAGGTCCGGGCGGGCCGGGTGGTCCAGGAAGCCCAGGGGTACCTGATCTGCCGTAGCCTGGAATCCCTGTGGAGCCGGGTACCCCGGGGTGGCCCGGAGGCCCCACCACAGAGTCTCCTTTAGGTCCCTGAGAAACACAGTTCAAATGTTAGCTTACGTATATTGCGTATATTGATTGTCTGCACCTGTGTGGATAGAACCCCCCCCCCCCCCCCCCTCCCGTGACCTCAAGTGGGAGTGGGTCTCAAACGCGTTCCAGATATTCTGTAATATTCTGTCATAATAATAATGTGGACCTTAAGTGATATTTCTTTGTTAAAATAAGTGTTTCATTGCTCTATATTCTGCAATAATAGAGTGCCTCTTTGTCTTCAGCTCTTTGGTAAATATACCAATTTCATCCATAATTAGCCTACAGGACAAACAAGTGAAATTGGAAGACACAAAGAAGAAATGAGCAGACAAAATTGAAACTGGAACACTATCAAATTAAAGCTGATAAATGGGTACTGATTGGATGAAATATGAATGTCTTCTGTTTTGATGAATTGTGACTCACCACTGGCCCTGGTCGCCCAGGGATACCTGGATGGCCCGGTAACCCAGCTTCCCCCTTCTCTCCGTTGATGCCCTGGTAACCTTTCTCTCCCTGCTGCTGGCACACACACACACGCACACGCACACGCACAGGCACACACACACACACACACACACGCACACGCACACGCACACGCACACGCACGCGCACACGCACACGCACAAACACAAACACACACACACACACACACACACACACACACACACACACACACACACACACACACACACACACACACACACACAGAAAATAACACAGTTTAGTTTTTCTTTACCTAAACCTAGGTCAGGCAGCAAAAAAAAGTAAATAAATAAATAAATAAATGTTAAAATGTTTTATTGAAGGGATCTTTTTTCACACTTACCAAACTGGCATCCAAGGGACCCACATGATCTAACAGGAGACAAAGCAAATAATTTATAATATAATATTTCTTTCCATTTTTATTTATTTGTCACTTTTTAACACATAGCTTTGAAGTTAAATTTGTTTTCCAATCCCAGCACTCTGCTCTCAACAAAGGATGCATTAAAGCACTCTGAACTGAAATGACTCACAGGCAGTCGGCGGTAATGTTGGCGGATGCATATATGCCATTTTCAGCTCGAGATGTGGGCCATTCTACATATTCTCTGCAATCAACTTGTCGCTCAAGTTAAACACAGCCCTACAGTACCTACCTGCTGCCTGGGAGAGGGTATTTAGTGCAGCTGGATTGATCTCCAGCCCAAGAAGGGGAAGAATTAATTTGTTTTAAACAGCTTCTATACTGAAGCTGTTTCCTTTCCTATACAGAAGCTTCCTTTCACCTTTAACACATGCGCGCGCGCGCATGTGCTGTGGGCATTTTCAGAGCATGTTTATTCTAACGATCAAATAAATCAGCTGCGTTCCAGCTTGGATCAATGGAATTAATGTAGTATACCTTTTTAGATACATTTTGTTATATTATCAATAAATTCTTAGTGTTTGGGAGGGGGCATTTGGGGGGAAGGGGGGGGGGGGGGGGGGGCACTTGCAAGATCCTCAAAGCCCACAGGTTGGGAACCGCTGGCCTCAAATATAAAAGCGTTGACTTACTTGGTGGAGCAGGTAATCCGGGCAGACCTCTCTCTCCCTTATCTCCCTTAGCACCCGTCTGACAGTTCCCTGCAGGGGAGGAATTACCGTAAGCAAATATCCTTCATAATCCAATTTATAACACATACTATGGAAGAAAATTGTACTTACTATTATTATATTCTTATATATTTATGTATAATATTAAATGTATAACCTATATCATTTTTGCACATTTTTATCCTTATTTACTGGTCTTCCCAAGAAGTCCTTACAGGGGCCGCAATCATGAATTCAAAACTCTGCAGCTAGACTGCTAACCATAACCAGAATATATGAGCACATCACCCCAATCTTGCAGGCTACTTTGCATTTGGCTCCATGTTTCATTTTGAGTTGACTTTTAAATTTTGCTACATTGGCCCCCGAGAATACTTATATCTTCTTTGGCAGGTCTACTAGAGATTACAGTTAAAACCCAGAAGATAATTGGTGAAGCTGCATTCATCAGTTACACCCGTAATCTGTGGAACACATTACCTCAAGAAATCAGGGAGGCAAGAAAGATCAAGAAACATCTCTAAGCCCTGCAACTCCAGGTGAGACTTTAGTCCCACTATAGGGGCAAAACCTTTAAATATGGAGATACAAGGTTTCTGCCCGACAGCAACAAAATATAAAATCATATTTTCTAGACTACCAGGGAATTTGCTGCCAAACCCTACTGGTGTTGGTGGGACCCCATTGCCTTTCCTATAGCGCCACCTAAAGGCAAAAACCTATTTAAGACCTATTTCCATTAGCTTTAGCTGAGGGTATTCATGCTCCCTGGAAGATGCACCGTAATAAGGTCTCGCCAAGGCCTTCCGTGAGTTCCGTCTAACACCAGCCACAGGCCAACAGTATCTCAAAATCTACTCAGTGGCCTTGTGGTTAGAATGTCCGCCCTGAGACTGGGAGGTCGGGGTTCGATGCCCTGCCGGGTCATACAAAAGACTCTAAAAATGGGACCCAGTGCCTCTCTGCTTGGCACTCAGCATCAAGGGTTGGGTTGGGGCTTAGTCCCTATGACATACTAGCGTCATGTCCAGGAGGTGTACTTGTACATCAAACTGCCTCACGCTACAAATACAGGAGATAGGCTCGGCAAGGCTTACTCACTTACTTATCTCAAAATCTAGGTGGATTGCCATCAAATTTGTTACAAAAATGTATATGTACTTCAAATTGAAAGATGAAACACAAGAAGCAATGCCTCACGACCCAAAACACAGAAAGGGTTCATATTCCAACCTACCAGTTTCAATGGTTCCATTGGGGGTCAGCTGTGGAAATGAAACAAACACACATTAAAGGATGTTTAATATTAAAACAAAAAACCTGCAGTTAAGTCAAAGCACTCTCTATCTCAATCTCTATCTGTATGCTTCAGATAAACGATTACAGTGAAATGAATGATTTGATCAACCTACAGTTGTATGAATAACAACAGTGCTAAGTTATGACTAAATTACGTTAGTGCCGGTGACATAATAGATTTGTCTATTCGGCAAGAGAAAATGTATACGGAACCATGACTGTCACCATGCAACATAGACATACATAGACGCTGCACTGGCCACCAAGGCCGTACGTCAATTTCGCTGCTTGTGTCTGCACAACAATGGTTCCCAAACATTTTCACATCAAGGACCCCCTTGATGTATTTGGCCCTAGGGCCCCATCAAAGAAGATGATGCGCCATGGACCCCCATAAGGGAAGATGTGTCATCATCTGTCCTCCTCACTGGCAGGTGAGTCAGGATACTGAGGAATTAATTGGCATAACGACTAAATTGGGGAGAATAAGGGGGTACACAAATAATGGGCTACTCAAAATTTTAGAAAGAGCAAAATAAAAGAAGAACATTGTAAATCGATGTTTTCTCCACTTGGTAAAGTAAAACACAATGCAATCGGAAATGTCAGAAAACCAATGACAGCACAATAAAGCGTGTCAGTGTGTGTCATCTCAAATCAAGTCCCTGCAAGCTAGTTTTTATACCACACCGAATTGAATGGAAAAACTTTGGCTTCCTCCAAACAAACCACTGTATGTTTTGGAAACTGGTCGGCAGTAAAGTCAAGTACACAGTGAATCACAGACACAGTCAATTAAGATAAACATGCCAGATGACTGGCCATTTAAGGCCACCCCAAACTACATTTGGTCATGAGCAATAATAGTCTGCACTCTGCAATCTTGGGGTCGTTCAGTGGTCAAGGTCCAGCCATCTGCGCGGTGATTCATGGAGTACAAGTCTCTCCGGCTGCACAATATTTTGAACATGTATCGTCATTGCAAATTCAATGAATTATTGTGAATGTGAGTTGTGTATGTCTAACGGATAATTGTAATTGTAATTGTAGAGTGAGCACAGGCTATATAAAAGGCTGAAAGAAGATTAATCCATTGTTCTACAAGTCTACTTACGGTCTTCTTGCAGTGGGGTCTGGGAGGGATGGGGAACACGGTCTACACAGGACACGCAACAGAGAAGGAGACAGTGAAGAATGACATCACTTTGAGATAGACGTGGATAGAAGTGGTTCTCAAACCTTTTAATTCCAAGGACCGCCATAACTCTGAGACCGTACAAATGGAACCAAATGGACCCTCTTAGGGTCCATGTGGTTCCATTTCCATTTGTACGCTCTCAGAGTTACAGACCTGGAAGGGTCCACCTGTAAGCCCCTCAAGGAACCCTGGGAGTCCCCAGACCCCACTTTTAGAAAATATGATATACAGAGGATATACATTTCACCGGTACAGAATGCAGTATAGAATGCAGAGAGACAGTGTGGTGCCCAAGAACTTGGCACCAGTCTAAACTATAAACTCAAAATAACAATCTGTATATTGAAAGTAAACAATGAACCGAGCAGCGTCTGTTTAAATAATATTTGATCTAAATTACATTCTCACAATCGTGGTCAAGAAAAACAAGCCTATACGTACAGGAAAGGATGTATGGGGGAGTATAGAGAGAGGGGTGGATGGAGGGAAGGAAGGAGGGATGAATGGTATCTGTAAAGGGTGTGACGTGTGTGTGTGTGTGTGTGTGTGTGTGTGTGTGTGTGTGTGTGTGTGTGTGTGTGTGTGTGTGTGTGTGTGTGTGTGTGTGTGTGTGTGTGTGTGTGTGTGGGGGTGGGGGTGGATGGCTGGAGGAAGGGAGATATGGATGAATGCAAGGAGGGAAGTATGAAAGCACACAAATGACAATATGTGTGTGTCAAGCTCGCATGTGTAATACACTTACTCCTTTGGGACAGTTCAACGGTCCTGGGCGACCTGGGCGACCAGGTGGGCCAGGGCGACCCTGAAAAGAGAGAGAGAATTAAAGACAGAAACATGTATAACTTAAAATAAATAAATGGGTCAAAAAGTGGGTCACAGGACAATTGGGGCTGTGTGTGTCCAGCATAGTTTGATGGCAGTTGGAGGCCTGTGTTGCTCTGCCCTCAGCTTCCTGTCTTTCTACTGTTCTAAAGAAACAAAAGACTGCTTCTATTTTGAACCAGGTTGTTTTTTTCCCCCCAACTCAAATAATAGGCTCCTACTGTATATGAAAGAGGCATCAACTACGCTACTACGGTATATGAATAATTTCATGCGAAACGTTCACAGATGCATTTTGGAATGTTTATTTATTGCAGTGGCTCCCAACGTTTTCTGGACCAGGGCCCACTTCTTCTTAATAGCATTTGCGGCCCACCCATCTGACCCCTTAACACAGGTTGGGAATAGCTGATTTATTGGTTTAGTTAGGGCTTTGGCTGATGACTCACCGGCAGGCTTGAGGATTCGCCCGTTTCTCCTTTAGGTCCCAGTTGACCTGGCCGACCCTGTTCAAAGACAAGAGACGTCAGGCAAAAAGCATCACTGTGTAAAAACACTAATCGTACTACTTGTTTCTTCCCAAGTGCATCTACCAGTCGATAGATGACCAAAGATTACTGCATTGTCTTGCCTTATATTGACCTTGTTTCCCCGTTCCAATGCATCTTTATGTCCATTGTGTTCTACATGTCAGTCATGGCATATGCCCTGTACCATTATAACCAGTACTAATAGAGCGCCGAAGTCCTGACGTCACTCGCTCATCCCCTGGTTCACGGAAGTAATTTTTCGATGGAGAATAACATGGGGTCATCTTAAAATCGTCTCATATAAGCATTGTGGTCCAAAAATAAACAAGCAGTCTCTGCGATATTGTCAGGGAAGTGTCTCTGTATCGTTTATGACAGTCAGTCACTCATATTTTATACAGTCTGTTTCTAGCAAAAATCTAACAAATTCAGCAGCAGTAACATTAGCATTTTCTCTCAGTCAGTTGATTCTTCATATCTATATGAGTGAAACGGCCAGGATGACATATTTATTTTTCAAACACAGTTCTTATATGAGGCGATCTAAAATCTCCCTATGGCGATTACAATGCAAATAAAAAGTACATGAACCTGTGGACTTGCGCCCTCTGCCGATATTGACGTCAGACTTTGGTGCATTTATTGTATTTAGTGAAAAAAAGTGATCTTGACCATGCAACAGCCTCCTTCAACCAGCCATGTGTTGTCCCATTCAAGTACCCCAGCAATTATTAATATGTTTCTCACCCATTGGGTCCTCATACTGTACCAGAGCTTGAATGCTCATAAAACATGCAACAGACTACGGTATGTCTATCCATCCATAGCATACAATAAGGTCAGACTGAAGAGCCTTAATCAGGATTTTGGGCAGGACTAGACTGAGCTGTGGACATATTGCTGACAATAAAGTACTATATCATATCAAATCATATATCATAAACAGGAGACATGACTGGAGTCTGACTCCAACGTGCCTGCCTAAAATGTAAATGAAGCTGTAATGTTGGTTTCTGTTGGTTGCAACAGTTTGTATCATAATCAACAGGGATAAAATGTGTTGTTTATTGTGTGACTAGTACTTACTGGACGGCCAGGAAAGCCAAATTCTCCCTTCGGTCCAGCTGGTCCGATAGGTCCCTGTTAAAAACAAACAGTGATTACTAGTTTCAAAACATTGTGTTGGTGTATTTAAAAAAAAAAGTTAAAACTGATTACAAACATGCAAAGCGAAGATTCTGTTGCCCTTAAAGACTTACCAGAGGACCTGGTGGTCCAAGTACACCAACGTCTCCCTGCAGACAGAACACAATGAGCAACTTATTTATTCATTTCTCTCTAGTATCAAATCAACTTCATGATTAAGCTTTACTAGTTCTTGGCTGGTGGTTGATATGAACTGATGACACACTGCAAATCCTCACTGTTCATGCCTATTTTTGACCTGTACAGCACTTTGGTTAGTTTCAAACTTCTGTTCATTTCCCCAGTTTGAGCAGAATGGTGAAACGGCGGTGGCTCAGGGGTAGAGTGGCCGGATGGGAACTGCAAGGTTCCCAGTTCGAACCCGGGCTCCCCCAGAGTTAGTGTCGAAGTGTCCTTGAGCAAGATGCTGAACAGGTTGGTGCCTTGCATGGTTTCCTCCATCATCGGTGTATGAATGTGTGAGTGATTGGGTGAATGTAATGCACAATCTATGTAAAGCGCCTTGGATAAAGGCACTATATAAATGCACCATTTAATCAATTCAAATGGACTACTTGCCATTCACAGGATGGAGAGGCAGGTAGTCATATGATTAACTTGAGTGACAGGTCGATCACAGCTAGCTAGGTAAATGTAAAAAGTGTCCACACCTCCGTCACCTTTACCACTGAATGCCGAACCGAAGTCATCTAAATTTGACAGTTTGAATACATCCATTATTGAGAGCGGGTAGGCTACTGTGATTTCCTGTGAGGAACACAGCATGAGGCCAATCACAGGTTTAGAAAAGAAAAGGAATTCAACTCAAAATATGACGTCCGCCTATCGATGACACATTGCTTCAATGAACAGCAGCGGCCAATGAGATATATCTACATTGATATATTGATAAGCACCTTGTTTCCTTTAGGCCCCATTGCTCCTTCAAGGCCTGACATCACAGAACCATCTGCTGCGATGACGAGGCCTGGTTCCCCTCTTTCACCCTGCACAAACACACAAAATAATATAAAATTAACTAAGTGTCGAACGGACGAACGGTCCGGACGAGCCAAAGGTAAGAAAACACACTGACCTTTAACCCCTGAGGTCCCTGGATGCCTGGCAACCCAATGTCCCCCTTTGGCCCCTGCAAAGTATTCAGTATCGTCACTCACAATGTTCCTTGTGTACACCTTGCTACTGTACTACATACTTCAAGTATCTACACTTATTGACAATGTACATTGGTTTTGAGAACATGTTTAACTGTGGTGAATTAATAATGAATCTAAGTTATGATTAAGAAATGAAGTCTGCGGTGGATACTCACTGCTGGTCCCTGAGGTTCAAAAATCCCTGAGAAATTGAATGCACCATCTGTGTCGTTAAGCAGGAGCTGGACAGGCAGATGAAGGAAAGTTAACATTGTTAACAAACTTAACATATAGCTTGTAGGTCTGCTATTTTTGAAAAATCGTAAAGACGTTTTTTTTATTTTGACATCAGGCCTAAATGGGTTAAGGTGGCATCATGCTGTTGAAGTGGCTGCGAGCAACTGTTACTTACATCCTGGAGGTTGATGATGGGTCCTGGGGGCCCGGGGGGCCCAGCAGGGCCGGGAACACCGACGCCATCTTGCCCTGGAGAACCCTGTCACACAGAAGATCCCTTCAACGTTGGTATCTTTGGAACTCAAAATCTATCCACATGTTCAGTATCTACATGTAAATCTATCATAAAGTCAAGTTCCTAGTAGAATAGGTTTAGAAATGGTTCATAGTTTATACAAATGATTCACTGCAACTGGCTGTTTAAATGCCAGAGCTAAGATTTATGATGAGGTAAAACTATGGGGGTGTGAACTGAATCCGGTCAATGAAAATGAACCACTTCAAATAAAAAAAAATTAGAATGTTAACATTGATTTTACCTTTTGTCCTGCATCACCTTTCTCCCCCTTCGATCCCTGTGGAGATGACACAAGAACAAGCAAATATTAAACTGTAAACATGTATTTGACCTGTATTTGACTGTACACAAGACTCTCGTGGTGATGTCTCATTCGAAAGCTCATTTATCAAATTTGTATAGTAGTTTTACTTCTGTTCTTCCATCCATGTTATTTATTTTTACACTGAGCCATCCTTTATGGCATCCTTTATTTCACCTATAATTGTCTTCATTCATCAGTGTCTGTATCTATCCTCTCATCCATCCCTCCACTTACTTCTGCCCCTCGAAGTCCATCCAGCCCAGGGAACCCTGGTTGTCCTGTAGCACCTGGCTCCCCCTACAGGAAGCAAACCGAAATTACGACAAGTTACAACTGAAATACACGGACCACTCATCATCATTAGCAAGAAATCCATGCTGAGAAAGACAGGAAGAGAAACAGGACAGATAGAGGGAGAGAGAGACTAAAACGAAATCAAAATGTGTTGTCAGAATATTAACACTGGAGGAGAGAGGAAGAGGAAGAGAGAGAGAGAGAGAGAGAGAGAGAGAGAGAGAGAGAGAGAGAGAGAGAGAGAGAGAGAGAGAGAGAGAGAGAAAAAGAGGACAGAGCCTGGCTGAGGGAAGTATGGGTGCTGGGGGGGCTGGAGCCCCCCCCCCATGCGTGTGGAAAGGGAAAGTAAAAGCCATTTTTCCACGTGAAAATGCGCAAAAATGCCTGTGTACGCACATTTTGCGAAGCATGCTAACCCGCGCGCATCCCGTACTGAACATTCAGTACCTCCTACTGTAAATATCTTCCCACGGCCATGAGGGGAGAGGGAAGGAAAGAGTGAGGAACAAGAGACCCCTGCTTTACTTGCTTGCGTGCTGGTGTTGCTCACCAAAAATACAAGAACGTGCAGTGTTGGACATAGTACTCAACCCCAGTACTTGAGTCATTGTACAGATATACTCCTGGTCAAATGTTACTCAACTACAAGTCTAAGTAGCTCTGCCGAATTTGACACGTCACACTGCAATGCAATTTTGAGTATGAATAAGGAAACAGAAATGAGCCTACCTTTTCTCCTGGTTTCCCTGGGAGACCATCTGTTCCATCTTTACCCTGGTAAAGAGAGAGACAATTATGATGGATAGTACACACGTGCACGCGCGCACACAACACACACACACACACACACACACACACACACACACACACACACACACACACACACACACACACACACACACACACACACACACACACACACACACACACACACACACACACACACACACACACACACACACACACACACACACACTGAAATGTATACTAAAGCTATGTATTCAGCTTTACAAGGTCTCTGGTGTCAGTAAAGTTTATAAATCTTACCCTGGGTCCTGGAAGGCCAGGGTTCCCTGCAGGTCCCTGCAGAAAAACAAATCCAAAGTGGTATTTTTAAATGTAGAACTTAGTAACAATAGTGCTCAACTAATGGTGGACTCAAAATGATAAATGTGGGGCACGAGCACGCATAAAGTTATGATGTATTTAAGGTGTTCCAAGACCAGGTGAAGATTAAATCGTCACACTTAAAAGTATATAATTACTACACACGGCTATTATAAAACACCTGCCATTCCCTGCATTCATGTTCATCCATTGGAAGGGCATGGCACCCTAGAGGGCACTTCATCCTGTTTTATATATTGTGATGGGCAGCTAGAGGACACTTGCTTTCTCCATTAACTGGACACCCTACAGGGCACGTTATCACGTGTTCTCCATTGGAAGGACACCCTAGAGAGAACTTTGAATGACACATTAACTATGCACATTTGGCCACCGTAGAGGTTACTTTATCATGTTTTGTCTACTATGCAAGCATTTAAGAGGGCACCTTTGCAACCATGGGGCACTGGGAATCGAAAATTATGACAAAATATGTTTTTTAGAGAGACATAAAACCAGCTTTTGATTTATTTATTAAATAAAATATAATAAATGTGCGAGAGAGAAAGACCTGTTTAGACCAGTTTACTCAGTGGTGGAAGGAAAACTTCCATGAACTGAATCATAGAATATGTGTAATAATAACAATAATAGGTCATAATATATAACTTTTGTTGAGTTTGTTTTACCTGTAGGCCTTTGGACAGCAAGTCTCCAAAGACACCCTGACTGCCGGAGCCTTCTAGATCCTGAAAACAAACACAGGGCTTTAATGGTGAGCTTTGGACGTCATATTGAGAAATAAGGCATCGCCACAGAATCTGAAAAGATTGTTAGAAGGATTAGAAGGACTCGAAGGTTTTGGCCAAATGCTCTTGTGTTGCTAGGAGACAATCTTCTAAACCAAGCAGTTGGTTGGTTAATATTATCATTTAGTTACCATAGGCTCCATTTGATGTAGCTAAGTAGTAAGTAAGTAAGTAGGTCAGAGAGCCTTATGGTCGGTATACCTACATCATTATAGCCTGGCTAATAAGCCAGACTCAAATCACACTGTCGTGTGGTATTTGAGTCTGGAGATGCTGTGTATGGATCTTGTTTCCCGGGGGGCGGGTTCAAACATTTTCTCTTTGACGCAATTGGTCAGAGCTACTGTCAGTCAAAGGTCTCAAGCATTGAACGTCACTGTACCAAAGCCCGCCCATATTGCATACCATGCCCCGATTGGCCACACCAGTTCTCTGGTGTAGGAAATGGGCGTACAATTGAGCCTCTCCAGACCGAAATCCGCCGGCAGGCAATTCTTTTTTGCCAACGGCTGATTCGGTCGGGCTTATAGCCAGGCTAACATCATTAAGGGCACACTTTGACAACTTTGCAGACGGTTAGGAAACCATGCCAGCTAGGAATGGTTTCCAGGGGTTTGGCCTCGGGTCAGATGATGGGCCAGACAACCATCACATTTATTTTTAATATCGGAAACTTTGACAAACTGTCTCATACAATAACCAATATATTAATGTCTATTCATGTATTGTTATAAAAGTTACAAAATATATATTTTTTTGTTTCAAATGCATACTGATAGAACAGTGTGTCAAATGGCACAGGTGCAGATAGAAATACTTGCAGAAGTTGCAGTAATCCTTTTGTGAAGGCCACATCCTTGAATTAGCTGATAAAAATTAGCTGATAAAAAACACCCGGGTGGCGAGACAGACAGACGTACTCCCTTTTTAACAGAGATAAACAAGCTTTCATTGAATAGGAGCTCAAGGACTCTATTTAGATATGGACTGGAGAGAAACTTTATGAAACGCATGTCTGTGAAGCACTCCCAACATGGATAAAAACATTCTCACGGTGGGTGTACATTCTCTATTTTGGCATGATAGTAGAGTTAATTAAAAGGATCTCCAGTTTGGTATGCAAATGTAGCCCACGGAACCTGATAACTCTGAGAATGTCACTCTCGGAGACGGAGGTAACTCCTTTTAAGGGTCCATTTAGTTGGAAACTATACAATTGAGCTTGGAACAATCACTAGCATATGTGGATCAGATATTATTGTAATGTATTTACAAAATTATTTGCTGGGCCATGAACAGAATGTCGATGCTAGGGCTCATTAAAAAAATCGTTGCTACCTCCCGGTTACAATATTAACGCTGTTCTGATGACTTTTAAAGTGACATTCACCACATTAGTTATAGGCGATTTTCTTCCGGTTCATTTGGGGTGAATTTCAGTGCATCCTGTCGGCAGGGGTGCCTCAATGATGGCATTCTCAGAACCGTTCTATGGTGCAGTGGAATATAGGTTAAAGGTTTCGTGACGTTAATTTTCATTTATTCTTATTTTTTCGTTTTTATGTTTTATGTTTTATGTTTTTTTTATGTTTCACCCACACAACCTGAACTTTGAACATTGTGTGGATTTTCTGTGGTCTGGGGTTTTCTCTGTGTGTTCTGAAGCCTTTTGAGCTGCAATGAAAACAGGCAAAATGCCTTCAACAGTGACATCTGCTGGCAAATTCTTATGTGGACTCTTACCTCACAGTCCACAGGCACATCAGAGCACTTGTTTGAGCCAGATAACCCCAGATAACAGAAAATCTACTGAATGTTAAAAGTTCAGGGTTTTTTTTGGGTGCAATTGAGCTCAGAAAACCTAAAAAGAAAATAAGAAAAATTACAAAAACTGTTTTTTATGTCACAATCCCTTTAATAACCGAGCTAAGAGCTGAATGTTGGTCAGCTGCCAGGTTAGCTAGCTATTATGTCTAGTATGTATACGCTGTCAGAAATTCATATAGGTTTGGAAATTCACTACTAGTTGAAACAGCCCTGGCCTGTACCTCAAAGTCAAAGGTGAAAGGTCGTCCAGGAGGACCAGCAGGGCCAGGAAGACCCCTGGGGCCAGGCAGTCCTTCTGGGCCTTCTGTGCCCTGCAAACCTGGGAAACCTGCTGGGCCTTGTTCACCCTGGAGAGAGAGAGAGAGAGAGAGAGAGAGAGAGAGAGAGAGAGAGAGAGAGAGAGTTTGATTGATTGATTGATTGATTGATTGATTGATTGATTCATTGAAGTATTTATTAACAGTTTGCAGAATGGGTACATTTCACATGAAAGCACAACTCAATACAAAGACTGTTGCTGTGGACGACACATTGATAAAGCATTACACTTGTTTACAACAGGGTCCACCTTTTTCAATTCATCAGAACATTTAGAGGTGGTAAAAAGGAGGAAAGGAAACATATACAGTAAGGGGGTGGGGGGATTCAGATTTTACGGGGGCCAGTTTCGAATGGCAGCCATCCGTAGGTGCCCTTTGAGAGCGGTTTTGAAGGAGTCAAGGGATTCGCATGTCTTAATGGATGTTGGTAGGGCGTTCCACCTTTTGGTGGCATAGGAGCGAAAATAATTTAGTCCCTTGTTTGTGCCGCCGTGTTGTGGGTGTGAACTTTGTTGACATCAAGGAAGTATTTAGACAGGTACATGGTATCTTGTGTTATAGAGAGAGAAGGAGAGAGGACTGAGTAGAGTTACCGAATTAGGCTAAATTCACAATGGCAGCCCAGATTTTGGCCTATTGTTTTGATCAAATCTGAACAGCAAAATACCACGTGGAAACAGATTATTGTGAAATCCGATTTGAACCATATTCCAATCCTACGGTATATGGTTTGAAATATGAATAGTCTTGTCAGGCAGAATTATGTGGTCAGTTTCATCGTGGTCAAAGGATTCCAAAGAAAAATACATTTTGATTGTACAACCAACGGTTAAAGAGTTGTTTTTAGCAGGTAGAAACGTATTTTTTTGTCCTGTCTTTAATAAGAATTTGGGAGCATTGAAGACGGTATGCAGATTTCTTTCCACAGCTGCACAGTACCTTTGGTCCGGATGGCCCAGTCGCACCAGGATCTCCCTGTTAATATACAGAGTGGAGAACAATCATTAGCCAGCCACCTCCACCATTCTAGAAAAGCACCTGATTTTCTTCACCATCCCAATGACCTACTGTGGGGGTTAGCAGAGATGGACCACTCAGAGAGGCAGGGGAACTGGGAATTGGCTTATTATCAAATTTGGATATGAAGAGGAGAAAATATAAATGTCTTTTACTATCTGAGAGGGGCTTGGGGTGTTCAGTAGCATAGTCACTTCATTATTTATCTTGGTACCGTTTACACGCAAACAATAGACCTCAGGTCGTATGTTATATTAGCTTTAATCTGTCATGTTACCTAATATAAGGAAGGAATGGGATCTGAGATCATGATTACTACTGTGTCTACCTGCCCCTGAGATGTCTTATCAGTGAAAAGTTCAATAAAAAGATTTTTGGGAAAAAAAGAAAAGCACCTGATTTTGACATGAACACTAATACAAACTGATTGGCGTCAGTCTCACCTTGTCTCCTTTAGCTCCAGCAGTTCCGGGGTCTCCATCATTGCCATCAGCACCCTGCAACAGGTCAATAAGTAGTTTAATATTCTCAGATTGAGCCATGAGAGGTTCAGCGGTTAATGGAACTAACTAACTAACTAACTAACTCATTATCGATTATAGAAAATAAACGATAATTGCTCATTTACTAAAACAATTGATTAATACACTGTCTATTTTGGGCATGCCATTATATTGTAAGTGCAACGTTTCAAGAACTTGCTATCACGCAATGCGTTGGGAGCTTGCAATTTTCACTAGCTTGTAGATCAACTGCCGGCATTTACGCAATTTTCTTTAAAAAACAAAAGGCTAATCAGATAAATGATTTAATTTAAAAAACAATATATTTGCTGAAAAAACTGAAAAGTTGAAGCCCTATATTGAACTATGTCAATACTTGCACCATTATGGTAGGTCCATGAGCTTGTCCATCAGCACTTGTCCAACTGTTGATCACTTTATCTCATTGTTTTACATTTTACAAACTTCATATAATGTAGGTCAGAACATCTTGTACTGTCTGAGCACTTTTATTTCCTTTTCCAATTACCCATTCACACAGTTAGTAAAAGCTGCTGAAAAGCTGCAGTGAAAAGACAGATTTCCCCCAACTGTTGCTGTTGCTAAGAGACCAGACCATGGAAAGTTGTTTCAGTAGGCTACCTGCTGCCTGTATGCTATGATAAAGACACATGTACGTCATGGCTGACGCATCATTATCCTGTGATGCTGTGGTAAGTAGCTGTCAATGAGGAGCATATTTGGAATGATCAATTTCTAATCAATGGAGTAACTATTTTCGATTTCTCGGCTCGCCTACCTTTGGAGTTACAATACATCAGGGCAAGTATAACTACACAACCCACACCCCTACTAAAGTGTATTGCCCTTTAAAACAAGTCCAGTAACTGAATGTTAAGTAAATCTTAGTAGAGTATCTGTGCTTTACTAGTGTATTAGTTTATTTATTATTTTAACTTGTGAATTTTACACCACTAAATTTCAAAGATAAATATTGTACAACAAAGGAAGAAACGAAGGCACTATTATTCAGATAGCTATTTCATCATTGAAAGGGAGCGGCACTGAAGAAGGCCGTGGGGACGCGACACGTGGGTTGTATTCCCATTACAGTTTTGTATTCATTTCAAGGATGAAATAGCTGTCTGAAAAAAAGCCTTTTCAAAAATATCTGAAAAGTTTTTTTATTTTGTTGCACGTATTGAGTCCGCAACCACAGAGCACCTTCATTACCCTCTTCTGGAGCACTCCAGACACTTTCTTATGTCTGATAAATATCAGACATAATAACACTATCAGACACTGTGCATGTGTGCGCACAAGCACGCATGCACAGTGTGTTGATGATCCAACATTGCGTAATGTAGCAAGCGGCAGCAGAAAAGCTGTGGAAGCTGTGGATCAACATGCCAGTTTTAACCAGTTGGGGGTAAATGCTGTCTTTTAGTCCCAGTAGATCTGATGGGACCAGAACATAGTACCTGACCCGAACCAGACCCAGACCAAGAACCAGACCCAGACCATGAACCAGACCCAGACCATGAACCAGACCCAGAACCACTAAACCAGTCCTCAATCACCTGAAAATAAACACTGGGTCAGCACTGACTAACAACCAAACACAAGCACTTACATACACATATGCACTGCAAGACTACACACACTGCCAACATATTCTCACTCTCAAGTACTACTATTGTGACGGCTTGGGACAACATCTGACCATACTGCAACATTTGACGTGACAGGTACCCCAAAAAAAACCAAATCTCAAACTCAACTTGTAGAGAGGATGACAACTCTGCTAAAAACCTGTTAAAACAGTCTGTCTGAAGCAGACTTGAGCCACATGAGGCACCCCCAAGCAAGCCGCAGGCGAGCGAGTGTGGCCACGCCCAACGTTGCAAAGTCCACTTCAGCTTCAAGTTGCGTACCGATAGGGACGGGATCGTAAACCATGTCCCCTGTCGGCAAGCAACGTTGCGGGCGTCCCCTTATCAAATGTTGCAGGATGGGCAAATCTGTCCCCAGTCAGTCGCCACCTATTTAACAGCGCAGATGTGTTGACACTGCATATGCACATACTGTACAGTGTACACATACACTGCATGACTAGACACACCGCACACACATACACATACACATACACTGCATGACTACACTGCACACACATACACATACATTGCATGACTAGACACAATGCACATACATACACATATGCTGCGTTCACACGGGCACAAACAAAGATACAGTCTACCATTCATTTTCAATGGAAGCCAGTGACGTGAATTAAGCCACGAAGCAAATCCGACGCTTGTAGCTGCTGCAAAAGATACAAAGCTACACATTGAAGCTGAGCTGCGTTCAACTTCCAGATGCAAAGCTACAAAGCTATACAACTGTAGCTGCAATGACACAGAACCAATCAAATTGATTCGTTTTTTTGTTTATTCCCCCACCCCGCTTTTTTTCACCTTGTTCTGGCTGACAAAAACATGGGACTGGAGGATAAAGTTATTTTCGCCGTCAGCGCAGTTGTCCGTAGAGACACACGTCTCTACGGACGCACGCTTGATGACATCAACGACCGTGCGAGCAACAGATATACAAAAAGACAAATATGCTGTGATCTTTGCATCTTTGCATAATGCCTCGTGTGAACGCACCAATACACTGCATCACTACAAACACTGAGAAAGGGAGTAAAGTGGGGTGTTTCTGTTGAACTTACAGGGAGGCCGGGCGCTCCCATCTCCCCGTCTTTTCCATCTCTCCCTGCAGCCCCTGGATGTCCGGGTACGACGCCTTCAGACGGGGCGGTCCCCGGGGGCCCTGGAATTCCTGGGGTACCGGGTGGACCTGGGGGTCCCTACAGAGATTAAGACAGACATATACCATACTAACATGAGATGTGAGGCACCATGTTATGTTAGGAAAACGTGATTACAAGAGAGAAAGATAGATGGCGTGTGTGTGTGTGTGTGTGTGTGTGTGGGGGGGGGGTTCTCACCCTGATGATCTCTGCATCACTGTCAAAGTCATCAAATCCTGCTGAACCCTCCAACGCATCCTGATGAAACACACAGTCACAAACACACGCGCCACATGAGCTGTCGATCGACACTAGCCTGCCCCAGCATGTGTGATTTCTGGTCTAGAGACCAGCGAAAATAGCCGGTGGATCGTATTGGTTCACTGATCTGAGCGCCCGCCCCAGCCGCCCCCCCCCCCCCTCCGCCGCCCCCAGATTTTCCAATGGCTTTCCCCAGGCTTTCTTTATATATATATATATATATATATATATATATAATTTTTTCCCACGATTTTGCAACCCAGACTTTTCACCCAGTGCCAATTATCTAATGTAATCCTGGGCGCTACACTTCCTGGGGGTGCAGCGGACTGACCTCATGCCTCCTTCCATGCATGAGGAGTCCAAGCTGCTTTCCCCAGGCTTTCTTTTTGAGCCCGAAGATAAAAAGCCTGGGTATACCGAGGCTGTCGATCAACTGACCAACCGATCGCTCGGACAACAGCGTTAAGGAGCACACGGGTCACGATGTGAGTGACTTACAGAGAACCTGGATGACTTGGTGGGTCGGCCCGCAGGTCCTGGTAGGCCTGGAGGGCCAGGTAGGCCAACGCCAGCGTCACCCTGTAAGGAGACAGAGAAGGGTAGACGTTCCATTATTGGTCTTATCTATACAAGATGGTCGCTGTCGGGTGGAAACCTTGTTTGTCCAAAACCTTTTTTTGTATTATTATTATTTGAAAAAACCTTTAGAAATAGTGAAAATAGTAGATCATAAGCTCACAACACGTTTTGGTGAGACTGTACATCTACTATTTTAATTGCTCTTAGATGATTAAGTTGGGCATTCATATTCAAGAAGGTTTCTGCCCGACAGCAACGATATATTGTCTGCTATATATATATCTGTCTGCTTGTTTGTAAAAGTGCAAGTAGTTATATTCGGTTTTTGTACCTTTTCACCTGTAAGTCCTGGTTCCCCTGACAACCCTGGGAATCCTGGAACCCCAGTTTCACCCTAAAGAAACAACACCTTTTAAGGAAGACACTTGACCTCCAGCATATCCGTATTCACTGTATTTAAGGTTTAATGTAGAGCGGAAACGGAAAAGTAACTAGTATACAGCCCTGAGGGCTCAACAACAATTAAAACATTTACTTACTGGAACTCCAATTTCACCCTTCATGCCCTGGAAAAAAGAAGACAGAACAAATATTTGACTCGGATATCAATTCTTTACATAGATGAGTTACACACACGCATAAGCACATGCACGTATGCACACACGCACACGCACACGCACACACACACACACACACACACACACACACACACACACACACACACACACACACACGCATCCACCTCGTTGACGGCAGACTGCTGGGCGACGCTAGCGCTTTGGCATGGGGGGTCAGATCAACATGGAATTAATTCAGTACTGGCCATATAAGGAGCATGTCTTGCATGTACAGGGTTTGATGAGGTCAGATCAACATATGGAATGCCACAACAGGTGAGCTCCATATGGAGATCTAAGGGTGGTAGCGGGGAAATTCTCTTGAGTGTACAGGGTTTGATGAGGGCCCAGGTAGGGCCGGGGCTTAATTTTTGGGCGCGGCTGCACTAATAACTTTGGGGCAGGCCCGTCTAGAGTTTGAATGGACTGGTGGGCCTGTTGAGAACTCTAGTTTTCGCCGGCTGCCGGGCGCGGCTGCACTAATAACTTTGGGGCAGGCCCGTCTAGAGTTTGACATTTGAATGGACAGGTATAAGTCAAAAGGGAGACATCGAAGAGGAAGGATGGATGGGGAAGGATCAACATATGGAATGTCAGAACAGTTTCTGACATATATCCATATATGGAGATCTAAGGGTTTGAGGTTTGAGGTCAGATGTAGAGTTGCTGGCCAATATTGATGACATCAGGGATCTCCATATATGGGCTTAACTGCGACAGCAGGTCGCATTTACTATGACATGGGAAATGCGCAATTCCATAGTTCGCAATAAACATACAGGCTGTCCGTCGTTCCCAGAGGTTCCAGGGGCCCCTGTAGGTCCTGGAGTTCCCTGCGGGCCCCGGGGCCCTGGCTCCCCTCTCTCCTGGACTGGGCCGTGGCCTGCCGGTCCCGGAGGTCCAGCAGGACCCGACTCTCCTGGTTCCCCCTTCTGTCCTTGAGTCACCTGCAATGGGAGAGGGCTCCATAGTTAATTGATTGATTGTTTGATTGACTTTTTGCTGTCGGGCAGAAACCTTGTATCTCCATATTTCTTTGGCGGCCCTGAGCTTGTAGTTATTCTATTTGCACTATTTTTGAGGGGCGCTAGCCCCTCCTATATTCAGCTATTAGTGTAGATTTCCGTCCTACACAAACATTAAATTCCCATTTTCAATGGGAATTGAATGAATGAATAGTCATAGTGTCTGAGCAAATCAGTTTAGTGTCTATTTTTATCCTACACAAACATTAAATTCCCATTGAGAATGAATGGAGAATTTTACGTCATAGTGTCTGAGCAAATAGGCATGGTGTCTATTTTACGTCAGGATGATGATGATGAGAGCGTCCCTCACTTCACTCGGGTGTGATTTTTTTAAATAAAATATTAATTATAGATTCAATACAAATCTTACAAAATACATTATTTTCAGTTTATTTTCTTCACAGAAAAAACCTAATAAATAACAAATTAATTTCTACTTACAGTGTGCGGTCTACTGGTTGGACGGCTTGTCAAAGATGGTGCTGCTGTGGTGGCTGAGGGACACAGTAAGCAGGTTAAAGATGGTGCTGCTGTGGTGGCTGAGGGACACAGTAAGCAGGTTAAAAGAAACAGTACTAGGGTAGGTACCCTCACAAAAAACATGCAGTAATCCTGGTCTCTAAACTGCCTCCCCCTGGCCAGCCGGGGCGCCTGATGGAGGGGAAAGGAACTGGTTGGAATAACGTGTTCCTTCCACGCGCATGTCCAACCAGGGTAACTCCCCCGTCAGGTGTAAAGGAGCAACTTGGACACTCAGGCATCTTGAAGAGAGTCCCCCTCTCTTCAAGAGAGAGAGGGGGAGAGAGAGAGAGAGGGTCAAGCTTTCTCCACCTCATAGTTGTCAATGTTTTGCATGGCTGTGTTGTTGAACATATACACGGCTTAAGGTCGGGAAAGTTACACGCCTGACCCACCCAAGTGATGGCAATAATACTAATGACCGTAGTCTTACCGTGCAACATGAAAACTCCTGTTCGGTAGTCGTTTAAGTTGCTTTCTCCCTCTGTCATTTCCTCGTATTTCTAGTTTATTTAAATAATATCATGCAAATTTGTCCAGTGCATAGTTTACTAGAGTTTTTCCTCGCTGCTAACGTGCCTATTGGAGAAGGACGGGTTGGGGAGGGACTTAGCGAAGGGCTAATTGAGACAGGGAGAGGAAGAGAGAGACAAAATGAGCCTGAATGATGACTATAGGGCTGGGCAATTAAGCCTCATTAATAGAAGCAATAACCAACTTAATCTAGGTCATTTAGTTTAATCAAATAATCAAGAAGCAAGTTTAATCTATTTTTATGAAGCGACAATGAAAAGTATTGCTTCTCATAAGTGACCAAATCGATTAGTCTGATTAAGCACTTAAGCCCCATATTATATACAGTATTACATTATTGAAGAGATCAGCTATTTTTGCCATTAATCGTAATCGAGGGAAAAGTTAGAAATAAGATGACTATAGTATGACTACGGTATAACAGTGGTTCGCAAAGTGGGGTCAGGGGACCCCCCAGGGGTCCTTGAGGGAGTTCCAGGGGCTCCCCAGCTAAATGATAGTTTGGAACCAAATGGACCCTTATGGTTCTGTAACTCTGAGAGTGTACAAATGGAACTCTCAGGGTTAAATTAACATTGATTTTACAATACAAATTGGGGTCTCAGAGATAGAAATGCCTAATTAGCCTAACTCAGGTCAAACCGGGAGCCCTTGAAATGAAAATGAAAATCACTGCTAGAGCCGTCAAAATCTTCTCTTTGGGGGTCCTTGGCATATATTTTCAAATGGGGGGGTGCGCCGGATTATGAGTATCATTTTAGGGGTCCTTGACATGAAAAAGTTTGGGAACCACTGAGAGATGTTTAACATTGTTTTTTTTGGTCGTACCTCTCATTGAGGTCGGCCCCGCCTCCTGTCCTGATGTCTCCTCAGCATCCTCATCATCGTTGCCTAGCGACACCTCTGTGGGCGGGGCTCTGACCGGACTGGAGTCAGTGAGCTCTGGTTCTAGGAGGGGCTGCGGAGAGAGAGAGAGAGAGAGAGAGAGAGAGAGAGAGAGAGAGAGAGAGAGAGAGAGAGAGAGGGAGAGAGAGAGAGGGTAAAATGTATGTACAATGTTGGGGTGTGGGTGTGCGTGTGCAATTGTGTGTGTGTGTGTGTGTGTGTGTGTGTGTGTGTGTGTGTGTGTGTGTGTGTGTGTGTGTGTGTGTGTGTGTGTGTGTGTGTGTGCGTGTGTGTGTGTGTGTGTGTGCGTGTACACTCACCATAGTATATTCTCTTTCCTCAACTACTTTCTTCACCTCATCCACCTCCATGTCTTCATACTCATCATCACCACCACTACCATAGCCTGAGGCCTGCACACACACACACACACACACACACACACACACACACACACACACACACACACACACACACACACACACACACACACACACACACACACACACACACAGAGAGAGAGAGAGAGAGAGAGAGAGAGAGAGAGAGAGAGAGAGAGAGAGAGAGAGAGAGAGAGAACATGAAATAATAACATACAAGTGTTATTAGAGAAGTGTGCTTTCAGACATGTATTAAAAAAGAAGCTTGATTGAGCCTCCCTGAACACTATTCTGAAGTCTAGGGGCGCTGACAGTGAAGACACAGTCATCTCATGTTGTCCTTAGTTGGGGCTCTATGATAGAAATAATACATTTACAAAATACAATGTGTGACACTTTAACTCATAATCCACAGTAAACTAACGTAGACAAATGTGTGTTGAACAAAGCCAAGGACACTGGCACATATTCACTTTAGATGTCCATAATCCAGGAGAAATAACACGCTGCACCTTTTTTCTCCCTTTTTTCTCCACTGTTTATATATGCGTTGTGTATATAACTATATACGTTGTTTTACCCTTACTATAATTACATTTTGAAAAATTGTTTGCTTTACCAAAAATCACTCCCGTTTGAAGTGAGGAGCGCTCTTATCATCGTACACGTACATCATCCATTCATCGTCAATGGGACTTTAATCTTTGTGTAGGACAAAAATAGCCGATTTGCTCGTCTACATATGACGTAAATTCTCCATTCATTGTCAATGGGAATTTAATGTTTGTTTAAGACGAAAATCTACACTATAGCTGAATATAGGAGGGGCTAGCGCCCCTCACAAATGGCTGAGAGAGTCAGAGCCTCAATGCTTCTCAGCCATTATAAAGCACATGGTAGATTGCGACCTCCAGTGGCTTATTGCGGTATTGCAGTT
>NC_136801.1:28587120-28684620 GCF_951216825.1 Electrona antarctica
GGTTAGGGCGGGGTTCCCCAATAAATCTTCCTCTCAAGGGCCATATTTTGACTGGTACCAGGTTGGGGGCCGAGTCCGCACGCACAAGGTCGAGGTCTTGCCCTGAAAATTCATTTTCAGGGCAATTTGAAAAGAATGCCCAGTTTGACATGCATAGGCTACTGACCCCCATTTAATGCCATTTATATATATTTTTTCTTTTTGAAATTCTTCCAGGGGCCACAAGGGGGCGCTCCGCGGGCCGCAAATGGCCCGCGGACGTGTGACTAACAACACTGTAGAGCTCAAGTCCCTGATGCTAGGTGGTGTTGGCGAGACCGCGCTCTCGCATCGCAATACAACAATGTCTCAAATGTGAGACAAAGTCCTCACAGATAGTTTATAACCGTTCCCAGACCACTACACTTCAGGCAATACAGTACATGGAACACATGGAACACATGGATAAAAAAAGTCTGACAATTCATGGTTGTTGATTCCTTAGGCTATGATACTGCACACACAGTTGTCATTGTTTTCATGTCAGAGGTAAAATCGCACTGCAGAAACACATGGTCAGTTCTGCCCACGGCAGTGGGCTGGCCTTGTATTGGCCTGTTCTGATTCAGTCCAATATGGTTCTCCTGAAGAGAAATTAGAGACAGACTATTTTCAAAAGCTGACATATGACATTCCTGCTGCTGTATTTCATCTCTCTACTCGGAACAAATCTATTATGTCTACTATGTAAGACCCTGCATGACTTTCTCCTGAGGATGTAAGACTTTAGACCCTGTTCCATGCAAAGAAACGTATTTCCATACACGCACACACACACACGCACACACAGACTCACCACAAAGGGCTCCAGCCCGGTTCCTCCTGCGTTGCCCACAAAGATGCCAGAGCTGGATTCAAAGGTGAGGGGCTCATGGCTCCTTTCGAAGGCCACCCGATGGTACTCCTCACAGTCCATGAACAGACGCACCTGCAAGCATGACACACACACACGCACGCGCACACGCACACGCACACACACACACACACACACACACACACACACACACACTCACACACACACACACACACACACACACACACACACACACGTAAAGTGTCACATCGCAACACATTATGATTTTGCAGATCTGCTATTTCTTTAAGATATTTTTGGGGGCCTTTATTGGATAGTGCAGCCTACAGTATGGTGACAGGGAATAGGGAGAGAGATGGGGGGGTGACACACGGCACGTCGGGATCGGGAGTCGATCCCGCGACCTAGGCTGGCTTAGCAGCCTAGGTGCCTGGGCCACTATTTTCCATTAAAGAATTGCATATAGTACAGCAGAAGAGTGACAGGAAACAGGAGAGAGAGACAGGGAATGGCAGGCAGCAAATGTCATCGGGCTCTGCAATCAAACCAACCACTCACTGTGAGGCTTCATTCGAGTTTTTTTTTGTTTTATGAAATTCGACTTGTTCAATTAGGTGTTGCACCCCTAATGAACTCACCTCGGAGCCCTGCACAGTGAGGGTGAACCTGGCCCATCTGCCGGTCAGGTCGCCCATCTTGAAGGAGGCTGCTTCGTGCGTTCCTCCGGTCATGCTGTGGTCCGTGTAGTAGAGGATCACCCTCTGGGAGTCGTCCTCCACCGCAGACAACGCGATGCCCAGCTGCACCACCTGACCACGTGAAGACAAGAGGTTGGAATTCATAAACCTGCACGCAGCATTTTGCATGGCAGGGTAACTGCAATCAAACTGCAATATGTGTGTGTGTGCGTGTGTCTCTGTGTGTGTGTGTGTGTGTGTGTGTGTGTGTGTGTGTGTGTGTGTGTGTGTGTGTGTGTGTGTGTGTGTGTGTGTGTGTGTGTGTGTGTGTGTGTGTGTGTGTGTGTGTGTGTGTGTGTGTGTGTGCGCGTGTGTGCGTGCGTGGCTTTTTGGGTCAGACCAGGTCGATGGTCAATGAAGGTCAGAATCAAAATAAGACGTTGAACAAGAGATTTTGGTGAGGTCAGGATTTTGCAACTCCAGTGGATTTTTGAAATTTCACTTTGGGTTATATAGGCCACGAAGTTTGACAGGGATAATGTTTTAATGCGCTTAAATGGCTTGTGGTACAATTATGGATATGTGTGTGTGTATGAATGTGTCGTTACACTGTTAATTTAATGAAGAATAGACACTTGATACTCATTTCAGCTTGACCTTGTAGATCGGCTGTTTTGGAGGAGAGATTTAGTGCAGTTATAAATTCACAAAGATAACATAGCTGTCATTTTGGATTGGATGGATGGAAAACAATATATCTTTTTAAGACATTTGAAGCACTAGGGGCCCCAGTTCCGCCAGTGCCTTACCCCTTACCCCTAAACTTCTTTGCCAATTTTTACTAGGCTACTTGGAAAAACAAATTTGAATGGTTCAAATAGCTGATCTTACAAGCTCACAACGTGTCGATGCAGTTCGGCTAGTTGAACAATTTTTAAATGTTTCTTAAAATAGTAAAACATTAATGAATACAAAACTTTAAAAAACCTTTTTACGGATCTGTAGAAATCCTGTCATTTAGAACCCGGTATATCCTCACCTTCTGGTAAGCGTCGGTGATGGCGAACAGCACGCCCCCGCTCGTAGAGTTGGGCTTGGCGGTGACGGTGAGGGCGAAGTCCTGGTAGAACGGGTCAGGGATGAAGGAGCGAGTGAGTCGGCCCACGTTGGCGTGGGGGCCGAAGCTGTAGGCGGGGTAACCCTCGAAGCCCGTGATGAAGGAGACCGAGGGGGGCAGCGGCACGCCGATCAACTCCGTCAGGTCCAGGGACCCTGATGAACCACGCTCTGGAAGACAGAGAGAGAGAGAATATGTCATTATAAAATGTATTTCAATGTTAAGTTTATAGTATCATGAATATTCTGCAATCTCGCATGACATTACCAAAATAGGGATAGATAATTAAACGATTTTTAAAATGCACGCGCGCGCTCGGGCGCACACACACACACACACACACACACACACACACACACACACACACACACACACACACACACACACACACACACACACACTCTCTCTCTCTCCAGCTGGTCCTGATTAGAGAGTGTGGTCAGGACAATGGTGAGCAGTGTGAGACAGTACGGAGCAGCAGCAGTACTACCATCATCTGGAAGACATTAGACTGGAATAATACACACACACGCGCACGCATGTGCACGCACGCACGCACACACCCACGTGCGCGCACACGCACGCACACACACACACACACAAACACACACACACACACACCTCAACCTCTCAACCTCTCAGTGCAGCTTCTGGAAAATAGACTCCCTGTATGTGTGTGTGTGTGTGTGTGTGTGTGTGTGTGTGTGTGTGTGTGTGTGTGTGTGTGTGTGTGTGTGTGTGTGTGTGTGTGTGTGTGCGCGCCTCTATTACCGAGGGCCAAATGTCAATTTGATAAATAGAAATTGTGAGGAAAATGGTTGTTAATGATAATACATATATTTTTTTAGGAGGACAAGATGAGGTGATAGGTGTCATGCACCCAAATGATGCTGTTGTTCTGGCTATTTTAGGCTTTAGGTTTAGGTTTAAAATGGCAACAAAAAATAATATAATCGCTGTCTTAAAATGTTGATGTCATCACGTGCGTGCGTGCGTGCGTGCGTGCGTGCGTGCGTGCGTGCGTGCGTGCGTGCGTGCGTGCGTGCGTGCGTGCCTGCCTGCCTGCCTGCCTGCCTGCCTGCCTGCCTGCCTGTGTGTCTGCGTGCGTGCGTGCGTGCGTGCCTGCGTGTGTGCGTGCGTGTGTGCGACTGCGTGTGTGTGTGCGACTGCGTGTGTGTGTGCGACTGTGTGCGTGTGTGTGTGTGTTCTAGCCCACACTGGTAGCCCAGCTCTCCAGGGGCAGAAAGGCCACACCACTGTGTTTTCATTAATCTAACACTGCTGCACACTGGGCCAATTAGTTTCTGTTTAATTGGCCCATGCAGTGCATGAAGTGATCCAGCATCGGTCAGTATACCACTCTCCACAAGTCCCTCTTCAATGCTGTGTATAGAGTCAAATCAATGTATTGGATCAAATGTATCCCTGATCTTTAGAAAGGATCACTCACACTATTATCCACTTTAGCGTGAGCCCTGTTTTATCATTAGTCACGCAACAAAAATAGCAGATATAGAAGCTCACAAAGAGGTGAAAATATTGTACCTAAAATAAGCAAGACAAGGAGTGCCTTTCATTAGCTAAAGCATTAGTTATGAGAGGACTGGGTCAGAGGACAGATAAGTCTGACAAAGATTGACAACCTGTCTACTATCGGTATGTACCGGATGGACAACTGAAATGCCTTATTAATATGTGGACTGAACCATGGATGGAGATGGACATTGGTAATTACTGACAAAGAAACCTCCATCCATCGTCAACCGCTTTTCCGCAGTCGGGCCGTGGGGGCAACAGCTCCACCTAACCAGAGAACTCCAGACTTCCCTCTCCAGAGCAACATTAATAACTTCCTCCAGGGGGATCCCGAGACGATTTTTTCCCCCATCATTTTCTACATAATGTTTTACATTTTTGTCTTTTGTATGGTAGCAAAGCAATGTGAGCATTTTCCAGATCACCCAGCCCTAATATGACAGTGTCACTTTCCGAAAAGCGTGCTTGCTTATAAACTTCCTAGCTTATAGATGTGTTCTTTTTGGCAAACGCCAGCCTCATGAGAAGGAACTTAAATGAAGCTTAACAGTTGTTCAGCAGCCCAGCAGTGAGCAGTGGAACGTCTACAGTGGCTAATAACTGCTCTCATTAGACAGAGCTCATCTCCAATGTTACATTTTCCATTTTCAGTAGCGCCAAAGCGAAGTGAAATAAACTTCAAGAAATCCTTCATTCCACACAGATCTGTTTCGCATCTGTATGCAAATAAGTGTTGGGAGTTTGTTTTGTCTTCTGCGTAGATACCACTCAAAGAGACTCGGCGAGAGACTCAGCGAAACTCCTCGCCGTGAAACGTACATCAAACTGACTTCCAAATACTTTCCTGTGATCTGTGTCAGCTTTCTGGCTCATGTAAGGGTTCTCCTGATGCGGTACAGTAAACCCCACCCATCTGGCTCTCCCAGCAGGCTAAAACAAATGGCTGAGAAAGAGAATGAGATCCAAAATACTATCTGACCCACTTCTGTTTCCAAGCGTGAATGCCTAGAGAGCTGCTAACAGCCAGACACATCTTTTCTCTCTCCTCAGCATGAGGATTTCCAGCCAACAAGTCTCTGAACCCCAGGCTTAATGCACAGGCTTTATAGGAGCTGAAGCCCTGCATGGGCACCAAGCTCTGAACCCCAGGCTTAATGCACAGGCTTTATAGGAGCTGAAGCCCTGCATGGGCACCAAGCTCTGCAGGACACCAGGAGGAGAAAAAGATTGCAAGTAACGTCGCCGAAATACTGTCCCGGGGGTGCCAAATCTGTGCATAAATTCTGTTCCGGGGAGGGGGGGGGGGGGGGGGGGTCACCGAACCTACTGTAGTCTCCCCTCTACACTACTGCAGTATTTCCCAACCTGTGGCTGGGAAACGCTGAAGACAGGAGTGTATATTGCAAGCGGGCCCCAAAATAATTGGATGAACACTACGATTTCAATTATAAAATAAAAATATACCGGTAATATTTGTTCTTGAACATTTTGTTTTCATTGTGATACTGATAAATAGGTGCTCAATGTCATGTGTACTACTTATTTCAACATTAGTTAATTTCCCTCCAAAAAAACACACAATTTCTTCTTTGCATCCAAGCCGGAACACAAAACTGATCATTAAAATAAACGTGCTCTGAAAATGCATGTGGTCCACCCATCTGACCATTCCGTGTGTGGTCAGACAGTCATCTGGCCGCCATGTGCAGTGGTCAGACAGCCATCTGACCGCCGTGTGCAGTGGTCAGACAGCCATCTGACCGCCGTGTGCAGTGGTCAGACAGACATCTGACCATGCCATGTGCTGTGGTCAGACAGCCGCGAGCGGAGCGGCTCTCAGTGGGAACTGTGATCAAGAAGGGTTCGGAATGGGAACCCCTTTGCTCTACTGCCTCTCTCAGTGGTGACATCACTGTCTCAGTGGTGACATCATCACGCACAGCTGTTCCTCTGACCGGCCAATGATTGTGCAGCTGGAGCCGGTCGCCATGGAAACCACCATGCTCTCTGTGGGTTCCCCCGCTTTGGGCTCCCATGATGCATTGCATCAGGATGGAATACAGTAGAACTAATTTCCCACTGTCTGGTCCTGTTGTTTGTCTTTTTTATAATCGCTGTGTTCTGCGGAGGGACTCAACTGCGTCTCATTGGAGACAGCCTGCCATGCAGACAACATTATGAAGGATTCAGTTAGCAGCACACACTTGAAAACATGAAACCATTCCAGAAAAGAAAGAAATACAATAAGACTTTAACACTCGTTTGACCCTGCCCAGGATGTGACATGATCACAATGTAATCAATATTTGGCGAGTTCTAAACGGCAGCTGCAAAATGGAACACGACACCAATGAAATTAAAGTCTGGTGTTCTGAAGACAGTGTTTATACTAAATACATTAGTTGAGGGGATTTTCAAGCCAAGGGAAGTGCCGGTCATGATGTTTCTGAGTCATCACAATGTTTTAAGTCACCAGGGAATACAACTTATAACCACATGATTTGATTTGAATGTCATCGTTCCCAACGGCCATCGGCCCAGTGTTTATAAATATGTGGATTGTAAAATCCACTCAGGCTTGTTAGCCGGGGACCACTGAGACCTCAGTGCGGTAACACAACAGACACATGAACAGACAAATGTCATCTGACAAGGCACAGCATGGGCAGCACTCGCACTGTGTGGGGCTGTAGTTTTGGTGTGTGTGTGTGTGTGTGTGTGTGTGTGTGTGTGTGTGTGTGTGTGTGTGTGTGTGTGTGTGTGTGTGTGTGTGTGTGTGTGTGTGTGTGTGTGTGTGAGAGAGAGAGAGAGAGAGAGAGAGAGAGAGAGAGAGAGAGAGAGAGATTGGAAGACTCTAGTCTACTCTAAACAATAGTGTGTAAGTGCGTGCTCGTGTTTTGTGTGTGTTACATACTGTAGGCTAGGCAGTGAGTGTGGTAGAGTGTTGGGAGTTTGCTGTGGCTGTACTCTGTCCAAACACATCTCTCAAGAAGACCATTCTGCTAAATGGTTCAGTGTGCACTGTGTGCAATGTGCATGTGTGTCTACAGTATGTGAAAGAGAAAGTGCGTGCGTGCATGCGTGCGTGCGTGCGTGCGTGCGTGCGTGGGTGGGTGGGTGGGTGCGTGCATGAGAGTGATTGTCTATCTGTGTGTGGGTAACGTGCCTGCGACTCTGCGTCAGTGCGTCTGTGACATTTTTATGTCACTATTTGGAATGAAGATATATCTCTGTTCCTTCATAAATCCCCTTCTGGCATTCATTCACAAGTGACATTGCGCCATAAAAAGAGAAGAAGTGATATACACTGTCACAAAATGACTCATTGGCGTGCTCGCACAATATTAAACTCAGTTATTGTACAGGATATTGAAAAGGGACTCTATGGCCCCAAGAAAGGTTCCATGTGTGGTTGTGAACTGTATAAAGACACTTATAACACAGTTGAACTCCAGGATATTCTATTCTATAGTTCTATCTTGCATGAGATGAAGACCCATTGCTAAGCTATAGGTTATTTTGGTTGACAACTATAATGTTTCTGGCTAAAATTGTGACGCTGCTAATTGCTGACAACCATAATGTAAATACAATAATAGTAATACACTAGATGATCAGGGTCGATAAAATGTATAAAAACTACAAGAACCATTTTAGGCTCTACAGTCCACACAGAATATCTTTTATATTATTATTATTTTTTTTTTGTTTTGTAAGAACGACACAGAACATCGTTCACTGTTCCCATCTGTCCGTTTACCAGTTTTATTAAGCACAGAGATATGGTGATGTGCTTCACTTACATTTATGTAGTTAAATTGATACATACTGACTTGGAATACCAGAGCACATGCAGCTCAGCTGAAGTAATGGTTTTAATATTGTTTGTGCATCAGTCACTGACTGGCTAGAATATCATCTGCGAAATGTTACGCCAGAGCATAGATTATTAAACACACAAGTACAACGCAAGTATACACAAACACGCACGCAAGCACACATAGTCACATACATGCAGTAGTTATACGTCCATATTACAATCTTGTGTATATGTTTTGGGACGTGAGACGTGAGAGACATGGAGACAGTCAGTCAGTCAGTCAGTCATGTACCAGTAACATGCCACGTATGCATCAATTCACACCATGTTGCACACAGACACACAAGCATAAACATGGGGTAAGCATGCACACATAAACATGTGTCGCGTGTGGCCGGAACAGCTACAATTCTCCTCGGGGCATAGTAAAGCTCTTTAGCATCAATCTCATGCGCACACTGTAAGCACATGCACATAAACACACACATGTGTACAGTACATGTGTACAGTGTATATGCAACTACATCCACTTTTACCGTAAGCTTAATTGTGCAATGTGTGTTCATACACACTTTGTGCATGCTCATGCTCACGCTCATGCACGCACACACTTATTCACTTATTACACACATATACAAACACTCACTTCAGCGTAAATGGATCATAAAGTTTATCCAAGCATTCACTCAAGGTCTAAAAGCGTATTATTCCACACTGTAGCCTGTGAGCTTGTAGTCCCACCACCACATACAGTGCATCCAGACACACTGTAGCCTGTGAGCTTGTAGTCCCACCAGTGCATCAGTGCATCCAGACACACTGTAGCCTGTGAGCTTGTAGTCCCACCAGTGCATCAGTGCATCCAGACACACTGTAGCCTGTGAGCTTGTAGTCCCACCAGTGCATCAGTGCATCCAGACACACTGTAGCCTGTGAGCTTGTAGTCCCACCAGTGCATCAGTGCATCCAGACACACTGTAGCCTGTGAGCTTGTAGTCCCACCAGTGCATCCAGACACACTGTAGCCTGTGAGCTTGTAGTCCCACCAGTGCATCAGTGCATCCAGACACACTGTAGCCTGTGAGCTTGTAGTCCCACCAGTGCATCAGTGCATCCAGAGTTCCAGACACACTGTAGCCTGTGAGCGTGTAGTCCCACCACCACATACAGTGCATCCAGACATTCCATATGTTGATCTGACCTCATCAAGCCCTGTACACTCAAGACACACTCCATATATGGCCAGTACAGAATTAATTCCATATGTTGATCTGACCCCTCGTGCCAAAGTGGTAGCGCTCGCCCAGCAGTCTGCCATCACCCCAGGCGGATGCGTGCACACGACCTCACCTTTTAGGGCAAGGTCGCTTCTTGCCCCCAGGGCGTCTAACTGGTATATAATATATTAATATAATATATGAATTGTGTATGCGTGCACATGCATGCATTTCATGTTTGGGAGAACTGTTTTTGTGTGTGTCTATGAGAACATTTGTGTGCATGTTTTGTGTGTCTATACGTTGATTCCATAGCCCTCCCATGAAGCACAAAGTCTCTGTTGCCACTACAGCCCAGTCTTTAACACTAACCCACATTGATCAAAGCCTTACAACGGTTAGCTCATCATGCACCAATGCACTTTATTGTGTGTCTCTGTGCGTTTTGTGTGTGGGTACATAGAACATCTGTGTGCTTGCATCATGCGTGTGTGAATACATGTGTGGAAAGAAATGGGTATTATTCAAAGTGATCTCAGCAACAAACGTCACCCCTTTTGCGTGAATGTCTGTCAAGAGAGATTAGGCACTAGACTTTATCTAAAAAGAATATTTAACCAAACAATTTAACCACCTATATATACTTTGATGACGTCTATTTCCAAATATTCGCCCCCATGATAGGGATGTTAGGATTCTTGTTGTTATTGTGGAGTTTTATTCGGTTCTAAAACATTTCTAAAACATTAGGAGTCCAATCTGTAAAAGTGATTATTTTAACCACTAACTTCATTGGAAAAATAATCGTACGAAATTGTGGTGACAATCATTTTGCATAAGCTAAAATTATTTTTTTTTAAATTGGATATTTCAGTTTGGAACCAAAGCTTTCATGTGTTCAACTTGATGGGATGCTTGAGAAAATGCACCAGAACACGTTTGTGAACGATTTTATCAATCTGGCGTACACGGCAAAAACATGGTGTTGTAATAAGGCTCCTTGATTCATCGAAACCAGCTGAGAAAGCAATTAGAACGCCACAACAAAGTACTTTGAGTGACTTTACAATACATGTATTCCTGATACCGGAAGGTCGCCAGTTCGAATCAGCGGTCCGACGCGTTAAAATTACCACCGCTGAAGTGCCCTTGAACAAGGCATTGAACCACTACGATGAAATGTGTTCTATGAGCAGGGCCTGGCTGGAAACAAGTTCTTGAGCTTAGCCCAGATACCCTGGGTAAATATAGTAATCATTTCATTTCATTTCATACATTGTGAGGTGCTCACTTTTAAATGGGTCCAGAGAATCTTTGCCAGACTGTGCTCGTTTAGAAGAAACAAGACATTCTATTCCAGCCATCAGAAAGCCATTCAGCTTTTTCTTGATGTACTGAAAAACTTTGAAAAAAAATTCTCTCCTAATGACATTAAAATAAACACATATAGAAGACTAATGAAACACACGCATCACGCATGCACGCTCACAAGCACACAAATATGCACGCACGCACGCACGCACGCACGCACGCACGCACGCGCACACACACACACACACACACACACACACACACACACACACACACACACACACACACACACACACACACACACACACACACACACACACACACACACACACACACACACACACACACACACACACACAGAGAGATAGAGAGAACACAAACAGGAACTACAGTAACACAGCAGAACATGACAGATTAGTGGGTAAAACGGAGAGGAGGGTTTTATGGCCGTGTAGTGTCAGGTGCTGCTGAGCTGAAACAGCTGTTTGGTAGGAATGTGAATGAGATGTTTCAGACATCCATCCATCCTCCACTCTGCTCTGCTGGACCACTGCCAGGAAGATTTCCACACAGGTATTTTAATTCATAGAGGGAAAGCTGTGTAATTTGCTGCTATTGCACTAGATCTCTCTATCAGTCCCTGATTATATCTGTCTGGCTTATACTTATACTTGGTGGCGAAGGGGCGGGGTGGAGGTGTACACAGCAGGGGCCCACCGGTTCCAAGGGGCCCAGTCGCTTGCTGTCTTAGCGGGAGGATTCAACAATTTATTATAAGCTATAGCCACCTGCAGATGCCTAGCCAAAGCCACTTCATCACAATAAAAGTGTCAAGATGGCACTGATGAGTATTATTAAAATCAGCGTTGAAATCTTGTGGATGTGACGCGGCGACGTGACTGTAAGCGATGACTGATGTGGGGTTTGCCCTGTCTGTCATTGATGTCTGTTTTATTCGACAGACAGTTGGCGTGGCAACGCCGTTAGGCATGTGTTGCACAACCTAGCCGTTTGTTTGACTTGATGGATGTGTGTTGTGTTGTGCACAACATTGGGGGAAATTAATATTGATAGCATTGAATACAAAAGAGCAAAAAAAAAAACCTTGTTTCATCAGGAGTGCTTCTCATAAACTGCTTCTTATCTTCTCAATAATAGCCTGCCCTACATTATAAAAAGTTACTCTCAAATCACAATCTCTCATTGCTAATGGAACTTATGGAGAAATATATGTCTTGAAAATGTGATGTTCACTGTTGAAGTGCGGCAAAACATGTTGGCGTGTGTGTGTGTGTGAAATGGATATAATATAATAGCCTCCAGCTATCCATTTCAATGGACGTTGCTCAGTGGTGTTTGAAGCACCCGGAAATCTGCCGGAAGTACCTCTGTTGGCTCAATATAATTGGTTGGCTCCTCTCAAGGTACCTCTACGTCGCGAAACTTTGACGCACATTTGCGTCATGATGACATCACTGAACGTCCGTCCACCTCCATGAACGTCCTGCAGTTCCAGCTTTGGCCAGTAGGGTATATTGGCGGCTTCAGCGTTAGCCAGCCGCTATACTGCGGACCTGCTCTCTACCCAATAAAGCTACAGCTGCCCCCAAAGAAGATGGTCGCATGCTAACAAGATGAGAGCCAACCAATCTTCAGTGTCTCAGCAGGAGCAGGGAACTCCAACATTACCTGAATTCCCACCACCGAAATGTGGTGCAGAAAAAAGACATACTGCACCATACGGTTTGATTTATAATTTGTGTGTGTTACAAATCAGGCGTTTAAGTTACACAAGAGCAGTAGACTGAGGAGTCCGTGTCGACGTGACTTCCATCCCTGACACTTAATGGGGATGAGAACACAGGAACGGTGCAGCTGCACAGCACAATCCTGACTGTTAGTGTTTAACGATGAGGGTGTGGTCCAGTTTTACACACTCAGAGTTAAACCAACTCTCAGCATTTTTGCTGGAGCGCTTATGAGCTGGTGTGTGTGTGTGTGTATGTGTACGTGTGTGTGTGTGTGTGTGTGTGACTGTGTGTGTGTGTGTGTGTGTGTGTGTGTGTGTGTGTGTGTGTGTGTGTGTGTGTGTGTGTGTGTGTGTGTGTGTGTGTGTGGCTGTGTGCGTGTGTGTGTGTGTGTGTGTGGCTGTGTGCGCGTGCGCGTGCGTGCGTGCGTGCGTGCATGCGGTGCGTGCGTGCGTGTCTATGTGAGAGAGAGAGACATGCACGGGCCAACAAACTGATGCAATAAATGATCAATAGAAAAAACAGATGCACAGTAAGAAACAAAAAGGTATAGATCAAAGGTTTCACACGAAACCAGGGGTTCCCAAATTAAATAAAAGACAGTGACCCAAATGTACGGTAATACATTATGAACATAGTTTCGTTTGGGTAAACTCGCAACACGTCCGCGACCCAACCAGAGGTGACCTGACCCTATGTTTGGGATTTTGAGAAACACATGACATACATCACCCCATGGCCTGACCCTGAGCTCTATACCGTATAGGCGTGAGGTCCTCCAGCATGCTGCTGGCTGTTTCTTTTTGCAGTGGCACGGCAGCTCATTCTATTCCAGGGTGAAAATAATCCTGAAGAACTAATTAATGTCACTGAGGGGAAGTGGATGCTGAAATGGACTTTACAGCACCAGGGCGGTAACCAGTGGAGATTATAGGTGTGACAGGAAATGATAAGAAAGTTGCATGAGCAGCGATCATCCCGCTGCGTGCAACAACATTGCCGTCACGTGGAAACGTTTACAATTGTGGTGGCCTGATGTGTCTCAGTCAGGTATTGTAATCCCCCATTAACGGTTCCCCAACCTTTTCTGGATTAGGCCCCACTGAAAATCTCAAAAGCGTTTGCGGGGCCCCGCCCACCCATCTGACCACTTAACACGGCAGCCTATATCCTCACAGGCCATAATCACAACCACCTTGAAATAGTGTCTGCATCTATAATCTTGACTCATCAATATAACTGATTGATCCACAATTCCTCGACAACAATCAAATCAGTCTCTTGAGAGTAGTTTGAATTTAGTCTTTATTGAGAGATTTTGTCAGAAATACTCCATACTCCATACTCAATGCCAACTGGAAGTGACGATTCTGATGACGACCTAGAGACAACAATGGGCACCAATGCCATGCTCTTCATTAGACCAAATTACGGTATTTATATGAGAGCTTTTGTCTCTAATGCTTCTATGTCTATGGTTTTCATCAACTTGTCCATGTATTTTGATTACATTTGCCAGGCACAGCGTCATAACATTAAACTTGGCCTCTAAGAGAATCCAACTCGGACCACTCCTTACTATGATGTTTTTGTCAAACAACTGAAACGCATTCGATTACAATCCTGCCAAGTTCTGCTCAGGGAAATGACACAATTGCCACGCTACAAATTAGCCAGTACATATTGTAAAAATAATAAACTCAACTTATTCTGTCCAACTGGCAATCTGTACACAGTCAAATCTTTATTAAGATTGAAATGTAATGTAACATTTTTTTTTGTTTTTTTGTTTTTTGTTTACAGATTTGACATTCTCTCACAGTTAAATCAACACCGAGGATTTTGTGGCACAGATATAGCAGACAGGGGAGTCAGTGTATGAGTGTTTACACTTTACAGCTTGCTCAGCAGGAACCGTTTTGAATATAATCTACTGTAAATGTGTTGCAACACAACACAAGGAATGGTTTTAATGGTTGCCTGGGCTAGCTGGGCCAAAGAGTATTCCCAGAGTATGTTTTAATTTAGTCCCGCATGGGCAATCTGATGACAGAATGAATGCTAACACAATCAGGAGAAAGTATTTGGAACTCAATTCAGAAACCATGTCCTTGACAGCTACAGCTACAGTATCTGTACATATCTGCATTGCACAGATGCGGTAAACCTCTGCAGGCTCTCCTATCTGGAACTCGTCAATTATTATTTGAAACTACTGTTGTTCTCTACCCATGAGAACCCAAGTTTTGTCAAATATACAACAGCACAATAACTGTTCTACCACACCGCATTTTAGGAAGAATGAATCCCACTTGCTACCGCTGCAGTGATGCATGAAACCACCCCTTGACTCGCATTGAGCAATTCTTTGCCATAGAGATTCACATGCAAATAAAACTCCCCTGCATTCCAGGGTATTTTATCATAATTCCTCAGCTCAAAATGTATTCGGAAGTCAATTGAAATCTCACGAATGAAAATTGGAGGTCACCATACATTTAAATATTATACCAAAGCAAATGTCATACTTCTGCCATACTTTGGCTACCAGACTATACAGTAGTACTAAGTAGAGATTGCTGTCATTTTCTCTTATATACAGCTATACAACAGAATACAATAGCTATACAACAGAATACAATACGTAGCTTCTCCTAAATATGGTGCTATAATAAATAAATGAAAACATCTATCAAACCTGCAGTAACCACTGGAGCAAAGAATGCATGTCACAAGTTATTTTAATTAAACAGATTGACCTAGCGTTACAAACACAGCTTGCACTAACATTTCTCATTCTGCGTCTCTCTTGTGACGTTGTTGACCTTTGAACTTTTCGACACCAGTTATTTCGCCAACAGTCATTTCGCCAACAGTCATACCTTGACCTCGAATGTGACCTTTGACCTTTTCAACGGGAAACGTAATCATCTCTTCAGAGCAACCTACGTACCAATCATTCCAAGTCACCTTGCTAACAAACAAACAAACAAACACATACCGGTAATAAAAGGAAAACCAAGTTGTGTCCTGAGGATCAGCTTAGTTAGGGGTTGAGTGTCTTGCTCAGGGACACCTCAACACACCGGCAGGGCTCCAACCTGGAATTGTTTGTTCACAGACAAGCGCTCTACCTATTCAGCTACACCGGCAACCCTAAACGGTACTTCAAATTATATAATTTAAGCTATTGATGGCTTGGAGAAGCTGTCATGATGAATGATTACCTTGCACTAGACTTCTTGATTACTTATCTTGACTTTTTAAAGATAAGTTTACCAGGAGTGGGGTTTGAACCCACGAGGACTATTGTCCATTGGATCTTAAGTCCAACGCCTTAACCACTCGGCCATCCTGGTGCATATACTGCATTTGGCAGGTCTAACTACAATACCCTGTCAGACACTGCCTTTGGCAGGATAACCAGGTGAACTGCAGCCAATAGATTCACGCTACCATGGATGGATGTACAATGAACAGCACTGTACAATAATATCATACTGTATATCATGGGATAGAGCCAAGCCAGGTGCTCCATGCTCCAATGCTACAGCATGGCCATGCATAAAGAATCCTTTGTCATTTGTTGGATGTAGCCAGCTTGGCCTTTTAATATTGGCTGCTTTTAAAATGTAATGTCCTACTGTAGGCCCACAGCTCTATTGACCTAATACAAATCTGTCTCTGTTACCCTCTCTATCACGCACGCACGTACGCACACATGCACACACATAGATGTGCACACACAACATACTCGCATTCAGAGACAACACAGGGACAATACAGATGCCATATACATACACACACACACTTGCAATGCCTGAGCAGTGAGCACACATGTATGCGCACACACACACACACACACACACACACACACACACACACACACACACACACACACACACACACACACACACACACACACACACAATGGCAGTCTGTGTGACAGGTATAGCGAGGTGGGTTTGTCTAAGCAGAGTGCATTCTTGTATTTCATCCAACATGCAGAGAGAGAGAGAGAGAGAGAGAGAGAGAGAGAGAGAGAGAAGGGGGTGGGGGGCTCTCAGTTTGGAACAGAGCTTCTGCTAGCCTGGTGGTCCAAACACACTGTACAAGTGTGCAATGGATGCATGGAAATGACCTGCTGAATGAATGAAATACACCAACAGCAAGTAAGCTCTTTAATCAGCCAGAAGAAGTTTCCCCCCCACAACTCTTAGAACATGGAACCAAATGGAACCAAATGGACCTGTGAGTCCATTTGGTTCCATTTTTACGGACCGCTCCCTGGACCACACTTTGAGAACCATTGCATTGAACCAAGTGTTTAGTGTTATCCTTCTTCAGAGAATGGAATCAGAATTTTCATTACGATTTTTCACATGAAGTTATTTCACTAATGATGGATGGCTCAGATATGCAAGATCAAATCATTAAAAATGTATGATCTTTTAACTGTTTCAAGGTTTAGGCAAAAATAGTTACTTGTGCCCTTGTCTTCCAGTACTTTGGAATAGTCTCCAAGGCAAAGGTAAGATAATTCAATAAATACTACGGTATTGGCATTGCCTTAACTCCTGATTCAAAACTTTCATCCTGTTGCTTTTTAATATCACACATGTGTTTTCATTCCACTTTGTGTTTATTTATTTCTACTTTGTTTGGTTATAGTAAAGCACTTTGTACTGTTGTAATGAAAGGTCTAAATAAACTAAAACGTACTTATTTAATTACTAGACACAGTATGTACAGGCTCTCTGGAGAGAGAACGCATGCACAGCCTGCTAAAAATATTCAGTGTGCTAAAGCATTAGCATGCACCAGGCTAGGTAAATACTACGGTGTACAGTACACTGCTGCCAGTCTTCTCAAAGAGCTTATTTGGCAGAAAAGTTGTGTATTCAGAATATTCATCAGAGCACATGCATTTTTTGTCATCATATTACAGTAATTAGGAATACATAACTCATGTCTACATGGGATTACAATTTTGAAATGGAATTTGTTTTGCTGACAAATCAAATCATAAATTCGCTCTGTACCCACTGTACCCACACTATCAGTAAAACAGAGGGGAGGGTTTTTTTTTCCTGATAAGGGTTTTTCTTTTCTGTGAAGCAGATGTAATGAAACTAGTTGCAGAAAAACCCAGACACACATACTTCATAACTTCAGTGTACAAATATTGAACTAAATGTAAAGGCAAACTTCCCCACTTGTGGGGACATTTGGCCCTCACAAGTATAGTCATACACGTGCATACGCACGTGTGCACGCGCGCACACCTCTCTCTCTCTCTCTCTCTCTCTCTCTCTCCAGCAGAAGTCTTGTCTTACATCAGTCATAGGGTAGAACCTTCAATTGGTACTGATAGTTTAGGAACAGCATCACCTTTGTAAAGTGGAGTAACGATTTGCAGTATTTTCTTAGATGTTTCCTTTGAAGCTCTCTTGGGTCACTTTCAGACGGAATTTCGGAGCTACAGTAACATGCAGCTTTGAGGCACTGGATGTTTTCACTCAGAACAGTTCAAACTTTGTACTGTATGAGAAAGTGTTTCCCAAACATAGACCCGGAACCCATTTTGAGTCGCTAAGGAATATGCTGTTGTGTTTTGTTTGTTTGTTTGTTTGACTTTCCTCCCCACTTTGTTTTTCAAAAGATTTTCTGGTCAAAATAAATTACTTTATCAGATCTAAAAGCTCACAACGCCTCGCAATGCGTCATGCTGTGAGATTATACTGTAGATATTTTCACTTGCTGCATCCCATTTAAAAGGTATGTGAGGTCCCGCTGCGCTCGTACTGTGTCTGACAGCACAGAAAGCTCAGAAAAACGGAGAAAAAAGGACTTCTTTGCTGAACGCTACCCAACAGGGGAATCAGAACCAGCACTGGGGTTCGGCCAAACATAACTGTGGGAGAGACTGAGGAGCAGAGAGCACAGCCGAGGCCATGGGTGGTTGGAGAGACTGAGGAGCAGGGAGCACGGCCGAGGCCATGGGTGGTTGGAGGAATGTTCCTCAGAAAGAGCTTAGTCATGATACCATATTAGATGTCTGATTGTTTGAGAAAAACCTCAACCATCCAACAAAAGCCACAATATTTGAATCTGAACTCAGTCCAGGATCTATTCGGGGTGAAGATGCTGTAGCTGTAGACTTCTAGAAAGTAAATAACACAACGTGTTCCCTTGCCAGGTTTAACCTGCTCCCCCCCCGGGCCCCCTCCCCCACAGGGTTTTCCGTTCATGCAGAAAATATCAACCATAAGCATTTTGAGCTTTGGGTTTTGTTTATTGTAATTGCAGTCATTACTCATTTGCATGCAAAATACTGTGCTGTAGGAATCATTGCAGGAGGAGGCTGCAGCGCTGATGTGATTGGAATGAGTCACTTCACACAACTGACGAGGGACAGAGAACACATGACTAAACGACGTGGCAGGAACATTGCTGGACATCGTGCCAGGTGGCGCTAATGCGACAACGTGTGCTGCAATAACACAATCTTGTGTAATCTATCGTTGGACCCAGCAAAACAGCCAATGCTGGCTCCGTATAAGCCTATACGTTCACTCAGGTCCTCTGACAAAGCGATCCTTGAGACCCCCACAGCCCATCTTAACACAAAAGGTGGCAGGGCATTTGCAATCCGGGCTCCCAAACTATGGAACGCCCTACCTATTAATTTAAGACTTGCAACATCTGTGTCATGTTTTAAATCCCTTCTAAAAACCCACCTTTACGTTAAGGCCTTTTCTTAATTTCTTTTTACATACCTTATTCTATTTTTGTGTGTATGCTTTCATGCTGTGCTTGCTGTCACTCAATGTTATCGTGTTGTAGCTGTGACTACGTTGTTGTTGTTTATTTTTTACCCTGTTTTGTAAAGCACTTTGTGACTATGTCTTGAAATGTGCTATATAAATAAATTCATTATCATTATCATTAATGTTACAGTTTTTTCTCAATCGTTTGGAATGCATTTCTTGAAACTTGAAACGACCTCATTAACCAGTGCCTCAACAGCACTATTCTGATTGTGTTCACACAGAATGCAAAGGTCTTTGCAGGGGCCGTGCACAAGTTGTTTGAGTGCGTGGGTCGTGGGGGGGAGGAAGGGCATAGTTTATTTCAAGAAAAACCTGTTGTTGAACATACATACACTCAGACCACACCTCCCTAGAAGCTGTCATGTCCCTTGCACTTGACTTCTTGATCACAATGTACTTTGAAAAGACAGGTTTACCAGGAGTGGGGTTTGAACCCACGAGGACTATTGTCCATTGGATCTTGAGTCCAAAGCCTTAACCACTCGGCCATCCTGGTGCATGAATAGGCACGATGGCCAACTTTTGAAACGGACCAGTAAGGGTCCATTTGGATTCATTTGTACTCAGAGTTACAAACCTATAATGGTATCTTTGGTTCCTAACAATTAACCCTTTAGCTGCCTGGGGATCCCCTGGAACCCACTCAAGGACCCCTGAGGGGACCCCACTTTGAGAACCAGGAGAAGGAATATGCGTATGAATGTTCCAAATCAGATCCAGGTCATCATCGCTGACCATGGAGTGAATCATGGCCTAAGTATGGCTGAAGTAAGTCAACGAGTGCATCCTCGGCTGAACCAGAAAACTCTATTGATTTATTGGGGGAACTTGACAATGCTCTCACCCACGAGAATGAGAGGGGAGTGGTGAGGCCTTACTTGCCAGATTTCAGGCTACGTAATTTGGTACAATGTCAGTTTTCACTGCTCCATTGTTGTCAGGAACCAGGAATGGTTTGCTTCCTGCCATCACAAGTTTGGAGTTTCTCTCACCCTACACACCCTTCCTCAATCCAACTGAGGATTCTGTTCAGCATGGATGACTGGATGGTGGAGGGTCTGTGATCACTAACTGTACAGCCAGTTGCATACTGGACAGTGGTTTTGAGTGAGTGATGGCTGAAAACTGCAGGGGGTGCCTGCACCAATGCACCATGTCAAAAGCTTGGACCCTCTGTGACTTAAGTCGCTCTGGATTAAAAGCGTCTGCTAAATGCCTAAATTGTAAATTGTAAATTAACCACTTTCCACAGAACTCTATTATGGGGATAACATTAGCCAAAAAATAGCCGATGTACAAGCTTGACTTGCTACAGAGCTTATTTTTTATCCATCTTACAGTAGGCTATATCATCCAATAAAAAGCTCAATGTAAACCTTCCATTAGAACTCACGACTTTCAATTGCATTTGATTTGTTATATAAATAAAGTTTAAGTGATGTATCGATTGATTGCTTGATTGATTGATGGGCATTGAGGACTACAAATCACTAGAAGACACTATAACCTTTCAACCTATTAATTAACTTTAGTGCTAATTAGATGGGAGGATGATGAGAAATGGGTGGAGAACCACTACTGTCATTTTACACAAGGCCCCCATGTAAACAATGGTTTATAAAGTCTCTGTTTATCTATGTTTATGTGTCCTTTCCGGCCATGATGAGTTCCTATGGGAAATTGAAAAAAGGCCCAAACAGCTTCAAAGGTCTCCTAAAAGGTTCCACCAAGTTCCAACTATAGAACTAGTTGGTTCTATTAAAAAGGTGTATGAATCTATTTAACTTTCTTTCAGTAAGTGTGCAGGGTGTAATTGGACTGCATGGAGCATAGTGGTGAAAGCATTTTAGTGGCGGGGGTCAAGCGGCATGAGGCTCCTGTGTAAACGGCTCGTTGTCTGGGCTCTGCCCCCAGCTGTGTTTGAGCAGCTGTAGAAACTGCTCTCTGACCAAAGTGTTAGTGGAGGACGGCAAGGAAAACACACGGAGCCCGTTGGCAGCCTGCCTCGACAATGTCCAGCCTTCAGCCCAGAGCTTTGAGAGGAGGTGTGAAGAGCTCACCACTGGCACACAGACAAGAAGGAAGGAGGGAATGATTGATTGAGATGACATGAGAGACAGAAAGAAAGACTTAAGGGAGGACATAATTTCGGTGGGGTGGGTCAAACGACAAATAGCAAAAGAGGAATAAAGAATGAAAGGAAAATAAATAAGTCAAGAAGTACAGTGGACATGAGGGAGGTAGAGACCATAAGAGAGAAGGACGGAAATGGACTTTCGATGTTCTTTAATGAAACGTTGATCGCTGAAAAAGAGGCAGGGAGAATTCCTTCCTCAAGAGAGGAAGGAAAGAAGCAGACCAAGACACTGGTGAGAGAGCGAGAAGAGAAGAAAGGAATGGAGCGAAAGAGAGGAGGAGGAGGGTGAGAACCGTAATAGAGGAGAGGGAAAGAGAGGAGGAGGAGGGTGAGAACCGTAATAGAGGAGAGGGAAAGCGAGAAGGGAAAAGGGAAGGGACGTAGAAAGGGAGAACTGTGATCCTTCATCAGTTAACAGAAGCTAGGGAGAGTCAAGTGTCTGAGCCAGTTTCCACTCAATTAACTAAACACTGAGAAACCATCTGACATGCCGGTGTTTCATCAGCCCTCCAATATGGATCGGAGCTAAAGATAACAAGAGGAGAAAGGGAGGGCTACATGTACAGTAATAGAGGATCGTGGCATTTGATGAATTGTCATACGAATAGGCTAATTGCGATTAAAGATTGAATTGTGTTTTTGGCATTGAAGGCTGTAATATAAAATTACATTTATGTATTTTAGGCTTTCATGGCTTTATTGGCCCTGCACCCACTGTCGAGGTGCGTGTAAAGAGGTATGCTCTGGCTTTTAGGCTTTGTAAACTAAAATCGCAGGGGGGCAGATATGACAAATACTGTAAGTTAAATATAAAGAAATTACATATTCAATATCTTTTCTTTATCTTCCTGTATCTTTGAAAATACATATAGGCCTATACTTTTAATTGAGGAAATAGCTGATCTACAAGCTCACAAGTTGTCTACTATTTCTTCAATGTTTGGAAAATGTATGAACATTCTTCAACATAGAAACGATTATGATGATTCAGTTATGCAGAAATAACCATGATTATCTCAAATAATTATGATTAAGCGATTATGTAATAATAGTGACATGCCTATACGTGTGTTGAGAGAAACAGAGAGACGGGGTCAACACAATGACAAAATGCAAAAAGAGAAAAGAGAGGGAGACGGTTAGAGAGAAAGAAAGAGAGAGTGAGAGATAGAGAGAGAGAGAGAGAGAGAGATAAGCCAGATGTTTTTCAGGGTAACTCAAAAGGACAACATCTGCAAGCAGAGCATCACTGCTCAACCTCTCCAACTTCATACTTAGCAGTTCAGTCTTGGACTCATGAAGCGATCCCTTATTGGAAATAAATAAAGAAAAATAAAATCCTTCTTCCCTGGCTTGGAGTGCAAAGCAAGTGTGCGTGTGTGTGTGTGTGGGTGGGAGGGGTGTTTGAGTTTGTCCACATTCATCACATTGGAGATCCTACTGTAGCGCTATAGCTTCTCCGGGCTATTCCCTGCAGGACACTGAGTCATGTGGCTCTCTCTCAGACTCTGAGCACTAACATCTGCGTTGGCTTTGGCCACGCTCTGTTGTGAGTCGCTCCCTAAAGTTTGGAGAGAGGGGAGCGGGCGCGCGGCCAATCCACTTGCAGTCCGCTCGTTGACATCCAGTGTGGCTCATTTCCATGGCCGTTAGACACTTGATGACTGGTCGTCCCCTCTCCGACAAACAATAATAATGGTAGGGTGGTGAGGAAGAATTATGGTAGAATTATAACTTGCCTTCACCTTTGCCTTATTGCGTTATGATATGATCTGAGTTCTGACATTTTATATAGGCCTATTATAATGAGTGAAAATTACATGGCAGAGGCCTGGTATCTATTATTTTGGATACAGCCTAGTCCCGACACAAGCAAGTACCCCTCTTATCTCTCCCTCTTACCCTGAATGTTTATGTACTCTGGCTACTTCTTCCATGAACTCATGTATTAAACTTGTCTAAAGTGTCTCTGACTCTGTTTGCCCCAACAATTACTGATTGATACAGAATTCCACAACAGTGGACACCAAACTGCAAGACAGATTAAGGGCCCTATTTTCGCTTTAGCCCTTATCCCTACATTTCTTTGCCTTTTTTTGTTACTATTTTGAAAAGCAATAGCTCAAGTGGGTCTGCGTCATTACATTCCGCCCAGAAACCTAACCCTAAACGCACATGAAGCCACGTTGTCGGACTAATGCATGTCGGAATTACGAGCGGATCCCAGTTCAAATAGCCAATCTACAATCTCACAACGTGTCGATGGAGATCGGATAGTTGAACAATTTTAAACCGTTTTTCAAAATAGTAAGAGATAAGGGGTAAAGCACTGACGAATAGGTATAGAAGTGTCTGTAGATAATTCATCTGTATATCTAATCAGTTGAATAGGTGGATAGTGATAGTTCAGAAAATAAACACAATACATTATGATGAATGTACTTAGTCCAATCCAGTCCTTGTATGTGGCAAAATTAGTGATGGGAGATTAATCGGTAAACACATCAGTATCGGCCGATTCTAGTTGTTTTTAGATTAATCAGCATTCGATTAATCAATCAGACCGATTAATTAATCTGTCCGATTAATCGGTCGTCTGTCTTTACAGATAAACATGCCCAAAGTAACAGCTTGAACAGATCTACAAGCTCACAATATTAAATATAAAGGTATTAAAGTTAAATCTGACTTGCCTAAGCCTGCAGTGCAGACACCCTGTTACATGTATTTTTCAGAATGGACAAAATTAGTATAATTTTTCAATATACACAATGTCTCATCGGCACATCCCTAGGCAAAATGTATGTCAAACATGAGTCAGAACATAGTCTGGGTCACCTCTAAGAAGAACAACGACCCCTAAGCTCCAAACACCGAGCAGAAGGCGACGGGCCCTCCTCATCAGCGGTGACTGGCTTTCAATAAATTCCTTCATCCGATGCTCTCATCTGAAAGAGACTTTTGGCACAGATGGAAAAGGACAAAGACCAAAGCCTTTTAAGGAGTCATAGTTTAAGAGTTTATTTAAGAGATTGTTTAGCGAACGGCCAGGCTTTTCACTCGTGGACATGGGGACAACTCCTCTGGGTGTAATCGTCGAGACAAGCACCACACCGCAGCATAGTGTTTGAATGAGCCTCTCACGAATAACATTTTGATTCTGGAGCTAATCTACTAATAGAGAATACAAACTCTGTTGAACTTGGCCCAGAATATTATAGTTGAAGAGAGAGAGAGAGAGAGAGAGAGAGAGAGAGAGAGAGAGAGAGAGAGAGAGAGAGAGAGAGAGAGAGAGAAGATGAGAAAACGATGGAAGATAAAGCCAGTGACACAGAGAGAGAGAGAGAGAGAGAGAGAGAGAGAGAGCTCAATGAGCAGGAATTACAGTAGAATTACAACTAATATTGTAATTATGTTGTTTATCATCTGAATATTCTAAGGTCAAGATGCCATGGGCATGCACAGCCTGGTATTTATAGTTTTGGGTACAGTCTGGTCCTGTCTGTGACACAAACACATTCTCCCTTATCATGTGTATGGTCTGAACCCTGTTTTTGAGAGAGGACATCTTAACCCTCGACCTGTGAGCTTGTATTGTAGTCAGTCCATTATGCCTCGTGACATTGCGCGCCTCCATAATATCAGTCCATTACGCCTCATGACATCATGCCTCGTGACACGTCACACCACCATATATGGCCGTCAGTCCATCATGCCTCGTGACACGCTCCATACTGTATATATGGCCGTCTCCATATATGAAGATCACGACACTGACCTCATCAAACCCTGGATAGCCATACATGGAGAAGACACCTAGGTTCATCACCTAGATCTGCATGGATGGAGCCGGCCAGCAACTCTACAGCTGACCTCAAACCTCAAACCCTTAGATCTCCATATATGGAGCTGACCTGTTCTGACATTCCATATGTTGATCCGTCCCCATCCATCCTTCCTCTTCGATGTCTCCCTTTTGACTGATACCTGTCCATTCAAACTCTAGACGGGCCCGCCCTAAAGTTATTAGTGGAGCCGGGCCCGGCATCCAGCTTAAACTAGAGTTCTCAACAGGCCCGAAAATTAAGGCCCGGCCCTAACTGGGCCCTCATCAAACCCTGTACACTCAAGACACTGGCCCGCTGCCACCCTTAGATCCCCATATATGGAGCTGACCTGTTCTGACATTCCATATGTTGATCTGACCTCATCAAACCCTGTACACTCAAGACACACTCCATATATGGCCAGTTCAGAATTCATTCCATATGTTGATCTGACCTCCCCAATGCCAAAGCGCCAGCAGTCTGCCGTCACCCAGGCGGATGCGTTCTCGCCCTCAGGGCGTCTTACTGGTATTAAACCACTATCTTAGAAATAAAGTGTCGCAGATACCGTTTGCCTCAGTAAATATTGACTTTTTGACATTTCTCGAACAACAGTAGTACAGTATGTCAGTGAAACCGTGATAAGCAGAGAGAGGAAGTGAGAGAGAGAGGCAGAGAGAACAGGAAAGACGAATAGAAAGGAGATTCATGATCTTCATTAGTGAAAATAACAAACACAGCAGAGCGTAAACAGTCCTACATAGCAGACCAGCAAAGAATGTTAACATTAATAACACATAAGGTCATACCGATAATGAAGCACAGTATGACACACACGCACGGACGGACGCACACACACAACTCCTCTTGGACCACGGTCCCAACTTAAGCATGAAGATTCTCATCTATTTTAAATGAGGGGAGCGCTATAGAATGCTCTTAACTCAAGTGCTCAACAAGGAATTAAAGCAAGACATACTGGAATGCTTACACATGCCTCCACACATTCTCATTCTCATTCACACGCGCCACACACACACACGCACATGCACACGCACTCGCACACGCACGTGCTCGCACACGGCCACACGCACACGCACACGCACACACACACACACACACGACACACACACACACACACAACTGACACACACACACGCGTGCGCGCACACACACGCACAGGCATGCATCCAAGCAGGCTCCCACAGCCACACACACCCACATGCACACATCCACGCCTCAAGAGTTGTATAGTGCACAGCGGTGCAATAAGTTAACAGTGTAACACAGAGTTGAAGGCCGTCCTTGGGAGGGAACCCCGACAGTTTGTGAAGTCTGCGTTCCATCTGTGCTGCTCCACACTGGGGGAGCTGTTTGTACAGCCAAGGGCCATAGCATCCAAAATGTTTATTCATTATTATTTAAGGTGTTGTAATCCAACCTACTGTATCTGTTCCTGGCTCATGTCTTTTCATAGTACTTCAGTCATGTACATGACATTTCCTGAGTTATATGGAGTTTATTTATGTTGGCTGTCAGTGAGCTGTGGTTTTGAACCTCCAACTACTGAATGCTGTATAGGGTTGTAATGGTGACTATCCAGGAACATGAAGCAGGTTTTTACTTTTGTAAAGTACCGTAGCAAAGTAAAAATCCTTAGTGCTAGTTGTGTCCCTTTCTCTCTCAGCTTAAAGATATGGTCATAAGGGTCCTTCTTTTTTTTTTACCCAAGCAGACATTTCAGATCCACATATGTTCCCCTGAATTTCCCCCTGTGACACCTCATCAACAGTAAATTATGGGTGTATGCAGAATTGCAGATACTCTTCCTACACTCAAATGCACCGGCTGGCTTTGACCTATGAGCAGAGCACAGAGGATATTTGTTAACCCATTGATGCCTGGTGCAACCTATTTGTTCTACCTTTGATGCCGGCGCGCTCTCTGTGTCTCATCAGCTATTGCTATACATGTAGTAACATAACTATTTTTTTTTTAAAGAATCCGATTTTGAAGGATTTCAGAAACCTTAGGTCAGGCCCTAGAAGGCATTCCCAGATTTGGCCTCAGGCATCAATGGGAGAGCCTCTGTGCAAGTGTGCAGAGCTTCTATTAATGTCTGTGTGTAGTTTGCATATAGGCAGAACTCAAACATTTAAGTGTCAACTATAAGGTTCAAGTGTAAGGCAAGTAATTTGCTTTGGCACTTGTAGAAAGCACTGATACATTTCTGTCTTCAAACATTTTTTTAAAGGATGAAAATGCTTTGACTTGGACGCCTTTAGTTTGACCCGTGGTTTAATCCAAACTGAAGGCACCCCGCCATTCGGACTTGGGCATGAATTTAGATCGAGTGAGAGCTGTTCTTTGGGATGTCATTTTAAGTACCTTTTAGCTTCGACATTTGGGAATATTTAGCGCCGGGATGCCTTTGGGGTTTTATTCCCATCCCTGTGTTCTACAGCCAAGCATTAAGGCACATCAATTCAATGTGTGAGAATTTCAGCACCGATTATCTGACACTTTTACAAGCAAGGATAAAACGCTGTGACTAAAGGCCTTGTTTGTTGGCTATGGTGCCAGGAAATAAGTCTCATTTGCTGTTGTGGAGTGACAGATAGCATTCAAGCTGAGCCAATGAGACAAGTTGATTATCAGTAGAATAAGGGTTTATAAAAAAAAATACAAAATTATCTGCAAACTCACAATGCATGTGAGCTTGTAGATAAGCTATTTTCAGCTTAGTGCTTTGGTGTAGAGTCAGACTAGAGGGAGACTAAAAGCAGTTTAAGTGGTTGAGGTAGTACTCAATGGTGAGAATGGTGAGACAGGAAAGACGGGAATGATGGATGACATGACAGCTTGTAGATTGGCTATTTTTTCTTATGGAAGTGATGGAAGTGTGTGTGTGTGGGGTTTTATAAATATTGAACCAATGAAACGTATTAACAAGAGTATGACTAAACAATAACTCCATTGGATCTATTGGAACATTTTTCCATTTCCTAAAAAGTAACGGTTTTGCTGTATCATCATCTGACAGCGATGATAACCTAAAAGAGGTGCACCTCTTTTTATACAGAGGGCTTTGCAGCAGCTGGCATTCAAATTTTATATTAGTAACAGGAGCCGACTCTTTGGAAAACAGGTGATTTCTCTCAGACCGCTACAAATATTCTCTTTTTCTCTTCTCAGGCAGCTGAAATGTTCTCTCTCAAGTGTCTCCGGAATAAATTGGACGAGCAGGCTTTGATTTATGACGCTCGTTGAGCAGGTAACTCAATCGACGGTCTAATGTTCCGTTCGACCTCTCTTCACCTTATGTATGTGTAAACTGCGTGCACACTTACAACACACACACACACACACACACACACACACACACACACACACACACACACACACACACACACACACACACACACACACACACATACACACACGTGACATGTCTGTAAAGCTTTCCAGATTCTGACCCTTCACAGCTCTCTCTTCCTCCTGCCAAAGGGAAGTTGTAACGGAGGGGAGAGTACTTTGCTTGCCTGCTAGACCCCATAAACCCCACGCAGCAAGTACCTGCCTGGCAGGCAGGCAGGCAGGCTGACTGGCCCTTTGATCATGAACATCTGAATCTGGGATTCACTGCCACGTCCAAAAAAGAAAAATGCCAGGTACATTGATGCATTAAAATATATCGTTGCTATCGGGCGGAAACGTTCCTGTAGTTCCAATGGAACACACATTATTGTTTAATCACAAGCTATTGTTAATGTGTTTCATCAGTTTATACTGTATTTATAACCCACAGACACACCTATAACCATTATTTTTTTCCCTCAAAACTATAGCAAAATGTACAGATAATCTTACATCGCGGCACGCTGTGAGCTTGTACATCTGTTATTTTTGCTATTTTAGCAGTGACAGCAATCGACATGCACAATTTACAAAAGAAATACATAGAAAGTTGAAATCTGGAGATACAAGGTTACAGGCTGCTGATGTGGGATATGGGCTTGTGAAAGAAATTATAAATAACTTTAGGTTCTATGAAACTCTCATGTGAGTTTCATAGTTGTTTACTACATCCTATATTTTTCATGGATTCCAGACCAATGTGATTTGGATACAAATTGCTAACAAATGCTATTAACTTTTTAAATTCTCAAAGAAGAAAAACATCTGGAGGAGATTTTTAGGATAGATTTTAGTTTGATTTATACATGATTGTGTGCATGTGTCACGCAACAAAAATAGCCAATCTACAATCTCACATAGTGCCAGTGGCTCAGGAGGTAAAGCGGCCCCTTGGGAATCGGACGGGTCCCGGTTCAATCCCTGGCTCCACCTTATCAAAGTGTCCTTGAGCAAGACACTGAACCCATACCTGCTCCTGATGAGCAGGTTGTTTCTTTGCATAGTTTACTCCGCACATTGTAAAGCACTTTGGATAAAGGCGCTATTTAAATGCACCAATTACCATTTGCTCGCTTTGTGCTCTGCTATTTTCATTGCATGAAACCTGCGCACAACCATGCATAAATCAGGCATTGGAGTTCCGAATTGTCATGAGCATTGGTAATATTCGATTTAGAACGATTTATCATTTTTGATTTATTAGCTGGAATAGCATGGAGAGAAGCAGTTTGCACTGGGGTTGCAATGCATGCCCAATGGAGACAAGAGTTAAACATATATGCGCACCGCAAACAGCTGATCTAAGCTCACAATGCGTCATGATTTGACAAGTTGTGAGCTTGTAGATCGGCTATTTTTTAACTATAAATCAGCCAGGCATAACTACTGTTTTATATAGAGGCTTTGGAAGCACGGACCCTGAAGCTGGTTTCATCTCCACTGTCCACATGAGATCCAACTAAAATAACAGAGATGCCCATAAAACAGCCCTGAAATACTGTTTCCACTGAATGGCAGGTTCACAGAGGAACATTCGTCTTTGGAAAGACAACATGGAGGACGAGACAAAAGTTGTTAAAGGTAACTAACGTCAGGAAGGAATTCTCGAAAGGCAGGGCCATTTAAGGAGACGATCGAGTTTTTATCTGTCTGTGAAGGATTCACCTTCAGTTCAACTTCTTATTGAAGGGAGTCCGACCTAACCAGACTTGCACTGAGGAAAGAGATAAGAATCTGTATGAGTAACAATACAGAAAGTAGGAGGCCCCATTCTATTAAACGAACGATTCTCTTACTGAAGTTGCATAATCAGTAGGCTATACAGCAGTATTGTGGTTCTCAATTTTTTTTTAATCTTTGGCGCCACCCCCAAGGGGGTCTCGCGCCACAGATTTGTAAACACTTGTATAATTTATATATATTTAGGCTCAGAGTACAAGCATACACTGTATACTCAAAGTTTAAACGAAAATAGCAATTCATCTCATCTCTAATCCTCTGGCATCTCTCTCTCTTTCTCTCCCCAGACTCATCCACATCTCTTCCATTTTCAGCGTGACTAAGGATAAATGTAGTTCAAGGCGATTAATTTGCACACACGTCCCAACAATAATTTCAACAGGTAGCAGCTGGACAACAATGCAAAGAAAAGAAGAATGGATATCCTCACACTGTAAGGCAGCTCCCTAGTTTCAAACCAAACTTCATCAGGTCACTGACTGCATGCCATGGACAGATATAACATTCCCTTTGAACCTTCTCCATTGTGGGGAACAATGCACTGTCATACACTAGTTGTCATATTTCATTGCACTGCCAGTGAGTGCTATTCTGTAGCAGCAGGGGTTGATGTCATTTTGACACTGTGACCTGCATTCTCTTCCCATTCCCTCTGCTTGACTCCATTCTGCTCTAATCCTTCTCTGTATCAAATCCAGTAGCTCTATATTGATGTTTTTTTGTTTGAACAATAAGCCCGCAGGGACATTCCTTTACACTTTTCAAGGCACTGAAGACTAATATGAATGTACAGGGGCAAAATACCGAGCTTAAAACCACAACGGTTTCCCGTCATCAACTAGACCCAGACCATAACCCTGTGGAACCCCATGTCACTTCTCATTCCAGTGCATGGGAGTCAGTGGTGGTAGAGTATACTCAGATTTTCTTCATTAAGTAAAAGTAGCAATAATGTCCTGAATTCGAAATTGTACTTGAGTAGTACAAAAGTACTGGCATCTCAATGTGACACAATGTGACACGTTGTGAGCTTGGAGATCATCTCTTTTTGAATATCCAAGGTATGAAATAGGGCGTAATTATGTTTTGTAATAATAATCAAAATCTGCAAAGTAACTAGCAACTAAAGTAGTCAAATAATTGCCTCTGAAATGTAGACTACAAGTATAAAGTAAAAAGAAATGTTTTACTCAAGTAAAGAAAATGGTACTTGAGTACATACATGTACTTAGTTACTTTCCCCCACTGATGAGAGTTATAGTACAATAACAAGCCTCACTCGGCCTCAGACAACACGTTACTTAAACACCCCATCATGTGTTGGAAACTTCTAGAGCAGGCCCTGCAGCCTCTCTCCGAACTTCATCTCACATCAAAACATGATTAAATGAAAAGCAGCCATCCCTATCCCGTCCTGCCATCACAAACACAGTCCTGGGAGAGAAGAGAAGAGTGAAGGAGGAGAAGAGAGGACTGTTAAGCAGCCTGAGCTGGCTTCTGGAATATTGCTCCGTAAAAATTCTCACTCACATGGTAACAATGAATAACCTTCAACAACAGAATCATCTGAAAGTAGGAGTCAGTGGATTTCGCCTGCAGTTATTGTTGACTGCATCTCACTTGCATGTACAGTAAACATCTGTGCCTATTACATAACTGCATAACTCAGTCACCATCAATACTATTCTTTTCTTTATCAAAAGAAGTAAGTAATGCCTTCATTAGTGGAGTCTAGGGACCCTTAGGGTTCCTGGAGGGGGTTCCAAATGGACCATTACAGGTTTGTAACTCTGAGAGAGTAAAATTTCAGAGTTATGAGGGTCCGTGAAATGAAAAAGTCTGAGAACAACTGGTCTTTTAGCCTGGAATCCAGATGGAGGTGCTTGTTCGTTTATTTTTTTCTCACTTTTCGCGTTATCATTTTCTTTTCTTTTTCTCTTTTTTTTTTGCGTGTCCCTGTTCTCATAAGCCAGGCCTTATAACCAAACCGTATAAAGAAATGTGACACAGGGCCTGAGGTTTCCTCATGGTTACCCTCAAGGAGCAGCGGAAGACTGGCTTCCTGCCATCGGTTCTCACTGACAAAAGGTCACTTTTACTGCTCTGGAGTTAGCATAATCCTTGACATATCCTCCATTTCACAGGTACTGACTTCAGTCAAAACAAACTGGCCTTTCCGTTAAGCCAAGAGATTAGAGGAACAGACGGAAGAAAATAATATAAAAATAAAATGGAGCTAGTTAGCTGATGGATGGATATCAATATTGATAGAGACATTGTATTGAAACCTCTACTTACCTACAGTAAATAGCTGCGTAGGTGTGTGACAGCTAAATACCTAAAATGTTGGCCACTTTAAATCACATAGCCTACATCACTCATGCTGATCTGTAGAAGACATACAATAAAAGTTGAAACCTACATGGCAGTAAACCTGAAAGCGTCTAATTTCCAAAATGCCTTGAAGGGTATAAGGTTGTAAGCCACCTGACAGCAGCAATATATAAAAACCAATAATCATAAACTCTGCCTTTGAAACAAGAACAATTAGGGGAAAAATACACTTTGGTCTATTTTGAACCAGACCTGGCTGTGTGATTGCTGGTATGTGGTTACAGCGCACTCAAAGTGTGGTTTGTAATAAATCCACAGGCAGTCGGGCGCTGTGTACATTTGAAAACAATTGTCTTAAGTCTTTCCTGATGACAGCCAAAAGATACTGTGAGCAAAGCTTGTGTTTCGCTTAAATATATAGACATCATTTAAAGATACAAGGTACACCTGGTGGCCGTTAATGGTGCAATGAGTGCTTATGTCACTTTCTTTGGGCGCTCGCAGACCTCTTCCTGGTCTTGGACCTCTTCCTGGTCTTGGACCACTTCCTGCCAGTGGGCCTTTGGTTCTCCTACAGTATGTAGATTTCAATCATCACACGCCGCTTTCCTTTCCAATTAACAGCCTCCAGTTGAGGCCTAATAAATCCAGGGTTGCTTGGTATTCTAATAAACACTAAACACCTCTATGTTTCCCCAGTAAAAGCCTACATTTCAGTTCACCCAGCTTGTTGGGGTTGCCAGGCTCTGAGTCATAGCTCACTGAACTATCTCAACCACTTGACCTTGCTGAGGCAGCAGCAAGGAAACAGAGACCACAGAGACACCAGGGGGGGAGAGAGGGCACAAAATAATGCTGACTTTTGCTCAAAGGTTTGCAGGAGTTTGCCAAACATTTTCTCCTTATTGTCTTTCCTCTGGAAGAAGAGGCTGGTGGAAGGTAGCACCAAAACGACGGACACATTGAGGTGTGGTGTTACCCATGTTGTCTAGCTACAGATCTACAACTCTCCAACTATTATAGTTACTAGTGTAGTAGTAAGAGACAATACTTTTTTATGGATATAATTATATGTGAGCTATACACTTGTACCTGCACAAGTGTGTTGTGTTGCCATGACGACAGTATAGTGTTTTTACCACGTCCCTATTCTCATGGGCCTTGTGATAATAGGTCGTGAGAATTCAGCTGATCTACAAGCTCACAATGCATCGGCCTGCAACGTGCACATAGGCTATTGTCGTCCAAGAGATTTGGTTTATCCGGGGGAAAGGAGTGGGCCATGGATGGAGCCTCATGGGGGACTCCGGTCATATAAGGTTTAAGTGGTAAAAATGGTCTCAATCGTTCCCAAAACTGATTTGTTGCCGTGTTGGCAGGTGTTGGAAGAGGCTGTTGAAAGGTTAAGCCCCTCATTGACTAGCCAGTGGTACTTATCAAGTTATCACTCTATTCCTGGACGGGGGATAGCATGACACTGATTTCGTTTCACTTCATTATTCAGACTGATAGCCCTTCCCAAGGCAGACGTTTCTGGGATGTTCACACCAACCAATCAAAATAGTAGGAAAGCAGATGATGTTGTTGTCAATCATGTGGCTATGGCTAACCAAACAGACACAGTCAACGAGCACTACTAGCATGTAAACAAAAACGGTAAAATATGCCGGATGATGTTTTTAAAAGAAAATAAACTATTTATCAGGGCGATTTAATATAGCCAGATCGATACGGTCGCAAACTGAGTAACTGACACCGCTGTAACAGTCACCAGACCTGAATCACCAGGACAAATATATTTTTGAATGGTAGCGATTCAGGGCTGGAGCCAGGCTAGGACCCAGAAACCTGTGAGAGAGAGAGACACACTGAATGTGAATGTGATTTACTTAAAAGAGAAAGAGAGCATTGCGCAATAACCTTTAAGTAGCCATTCTAACCGCTTAAACCCTAGCATCTCTATTCTGGGGGGAACATTCGGCAAAAATAGCCAATCTACAAGCTCACAACGCATCACGTGCAACATGACGAGTTGTAAGCTTGTAGACTGGCAATCTTCGGCAGAGATGTGTAGAGAGAAAAAAGCCGGGATCAAGAAAAGAGCCAATGTGGGACAACTAAGTATTAGTTTACAGAGGGGGTTAAGCCCTATTTCATACCATTCAAAAATTGCTACAATATATAGCCAATCTACAAACTAGCAATGTTGTGAATATGCATTTTCTTTTTAAATGTTTGGAAAATCTTCCTCCAGGGTTAATGTGGCTATAATGCCACAGTAACCTTTCAGGTACATGTTGAATTAACCGTGATAATATCAGTGTGAGCTTCACATTCAGTATGGAGTTCTTGAGCCCTTGATCACACTTGATCTTGCTCATCCTTTCAAGACCAGTCGAATTTATTCATATGAACAATATTAATATTTGAGAATAACCCAAAACCTGCCATATTAAAACAAACACGTTTGAAGCAATCAGTGTAGAAATCTTCAACTGATTACTCCGGTGCTGCTCTAGCTTATCAAGTTTGGTACACAAGTCTGGTTCTCATTTGGAAAAATGGAGAGCTCCCACATGTGTGCAATTGTGTGTGAACCAGTGTGTCGCCAAAGGTGAGCAAGTGCACTCTGTCGTATGGTTCTACTGTACTGTGTTCTATACGCAGGGCTGGGAGGAGTCTAGACCCGTGGTTCTAAAATGTCTTCATGCCAAGGGGCCCCAGATTTATATGCATTTAGCTGCATTTAGCTGCGGACCATTTAGCTGCGGACCCCCAAGATTTTGCGTCAGGGAAGGACCCCCCATACAAGTTTTGTGTCCTTAAAGCTTGCAGATTGGCCAATTTTAAATAGCTGATCCAGGGTTTAAAGTGGTCAGACTAATTTGATTGATATTTGTTGGGCATTTTGCCTTTATCACAGTAGACTTACAGGAAATGGGGAGAGAGAGAAGGGGAATGGCACGCAGCAAAGGTCGCCGGGATTGGGTGTGGAATGCGCGGTACGCTGTCAGGCTGTATCAGCAGCCTAGGTGCCCGGACCGCTATAACGTAGCCGTATGGGCCGTCAGATTGATTTTGATGCTATATTAACTCAACTCATTTTGCTGGGGACCCCCTTGAACTCCCTCAAGGGTATAGGTTAGTCTAACCCGGAGCCAACTCTGAGAACCACAACACAGCACAAATCTTGGCACAAATCCCTGGCACAAAATATTTTCCGATGGAGGTCCACAGCCAAATACATTCATTTATTTGGGGGTCCTTGACATGAAAATGTTTGAGTGATTTGAGTGCTAAGAAGACGTACAGTACAGTACAGTATGTGCAAAATATTCGCTAGGATATCAAACCCAGTCTATAAATGACTCAGGCTCAGTGTCCTCAATGGTGGCTACAGGAATGATTCTAGGTTGGTAGAGTAAGATGATTAGAAAGAAAACAAGAAACAAGAAAACTCATTATTACCCCATAATGGCTTATTTGGTTATGAAATTGTGGCATTTTGCCCGTAATTGTCCTTTAGCACATGTTTTTGTGAGGTTGTGGACAACAATGAACTGATCATTATAATTGGTTGTTGTTTTAGATTTGGGCTTCATTCAGTTTGCTTTGTAAGCAGAGGGAGCTTGGCATGGTCAACCGTGTGATAAAAAACAGAAGAACCATCAATACTCTTCTCCTCAACAACTGCAAAAGTTTGGATGTCTAGTTATTTAAGAGCCCAGTGGGATGTTGTAATGAGTTATTTTAACCAAAACAATAACATTTAATGACTGGCCATCATTAAATATAACAACTTATGCAGGATAGTTCATATACTCTGTGCTGTAATTGACTGCACCGGCGCAGACTTCATAGAAACACCTTTCCCAAGAGATAGATTTAAAAAAAGCAAAAGAAAGTGTGTCAGTGTCAGTCAGTGTGAAAGGTTGCTTTATGCCATTTTTCCTCCAGTTTTTATTTCCTTATTTATTTTGTGGAGCAGTCATGCTCACGCACAGCCATTTCTGGCAGGACATCAGGAACTCTATGCATGTGTGATGAAAGACATATTTTTTAGAAAGACATATACATATTTTTTAGAAAGACATATACATATATACAGAAATGTTTTGAAACAACACAGCCTTACAGTGACCACACAGATGCGCACGCACGCACGCACGCACGCACGCACGCACGCACGCACGCACGCACACACACACACACACACTTATGAAGGGCTTGAGAAACAGCATGTGTTAACGATGTGTCAATAATAACATGTTTAATTCTTCCATGTTTAAACTCATGCTGAGGTTGATGTTGACACAACTGGGTCAGAAGCAGGACACCGTCTACAAAGACTATCATGCAATTGAAAGCCCTGGCTTAGTGGACCGAGTTCCTCAGGGCTCCATACTAGGGTCGTTAGTATTTCCCTCTACACCACATATTTTAGACAATATGTGGTGTAGAGATCTGTGGTTCTCAAAGGGTCCCACAGCGTTCCTTGAATGGGCTCTAAATCAAGTCAAAGTCATACGATGGACTCTTATGGGTCTGTAACTTGGAGAGTTATGCTTGGGGATCCTTGACATTGAGAACCACTAATATAATAATGATTCAAGACAGAGATCAAAGCAGTCTACTCCCCCTATTTTCTTAAAATAATCGGGAGACAGTGTAAGAGAGCCGAATAAGGCTCTAGTGGGAATACCAAATCCTAAACTTATTTCTAATCCAATATATGAACTGCCCCAGTGTGCGGTCGTCGGAAAAGAATGGGCGCGAGCGTGTTTTGGGGTGAGCCTTCGGGTTACCTCTAGTGGAATTCATCATACAATGACAAGCCTAGGGCCAGAATAGAGGGTTCATATGGTTTAACAGTCACAGGTGATGACACACATTCCACTCTTGTGTACTAAAAAAAGATTAATTTACTACAGAGGATGTGAACTGGGAAGTCATTTGAGTGACGCCAAACACACATTCTGTTCTTTTGACTCTAAAACAGTTGGACAGAATTAGGGTTGAACAGGGCCGCAGAGGAAATGGACAACAGTGGTCTGGTTCTGTGGAGAAAAGGATCCACATGTTTGTGGTTTTGCAGCGCTGGAGGCAAAGTACAGTACATCTCATACTGTCAGGTGGAGAGCTTGTATGTCCAAAAACGGTTTTCCACTTCAAATTCAAGAATAGCAAAAATATTTTGTGTGACACTGTACTGTGACAATGTATATACTGTATAAAAAAAAGAAAAACATAACAAGTTGAAATATGGAGATACAAGGTTTCTCCACAGCAACATGCATAAAGAGCATAAAGCGTGCCAGTGCTAATTACATGGACCGAGGGCAACATGCAGCTCTGGGCAGACGGCTAACCACGAAACCCAGGCGAGAAAGTAGGCTGTTTTGCACAGTTAAACCTCACTAAAAAGGCAACAAGCCACTGTTAATGAGCATTATTTGTACAGTCTGGGTTTATACTAGCACAGCGGTTTAATCCCAACGGACATCAAAGCTAATGGCATGTGGATGTCAAGGGGCGTTAACTGAACAAGCGAAAGTGAAGTTAAAACAACAAACAATGAAAAAATAATGGAGGGGAAGAACTGTGATGGAAGGAAAACAATTTGGCATTAACTCTTCCCTCTGTCACGTTATTTTAGAAAATGTCTGTCTGTCTGACTGACTGTCTGTTCTGGAGTAACTGGTTCCAAGTGAATGTAGACATTAATATGCTTCATCCCTGATGATGGAGACAGAACTAATTTATGTTTATGTGGTGCCATCCTTTGAAATGTTCCTTGACAATTGGGATGGAAGTATAACTAAGAATAAGACATTCTCAACTAAGAGAGACAGAGAGAGAGAGAGAGAGAGGTTGGAGATTTGCACTAGTGGAAAGTAAGTACATTTACTCAAGTACTGTACTTACAGTAAGTACAATTGTAAGGTACTTCACTTTAATATTAACATTTTTAGAGCGATTAATACTTCTAGGGGCAAATATTGTACTTTTTACTCCGCTACAATTATTTGAAAACTTAAGTTACTAGAAATCTAGCAGATTTGAATTATTACATATAAACCATAAATGAACCAATAAAGCCCTATTTTATCCATACAACCTCTTGGTTGGATAGATTGAATATTTTCAAAAGGATTTGCCTTTTCTTTAAATATATTTTGAGTAGTTTTATTTTATTTTAGTAAGCCCTATTTTAAGTATATATATACTCATTGATATATACAGGAATTTTACTGGTAACGGAGTACCAGTATTTGTATATGGCATTGATACTTTAAAGTAAAACAAATCTTGAGTACTTCTTCCACCACTGTTTGGAGGTTAGTTGATGTTTAGAAACTGCAACAATCAGAGCAAACTGGGACCAGACCGTTGATGAGATTTGTGGTGAAGACTTCAGGAAATGAACCGACAGTATACTGTTGCATTCTCAAAAAAAACCAACAACGCAGCTGCAGGCCAGCTGTGTGTGCCTGCGACTACACGCGCGTACACGCACACACGCGCGCACACACACACACACACACACACACACGCACGCACACACACACACACACACATGCAACGCACACACTCACGCACGCACGCACGCACGCACGCACACACACACACACACACACACACACACACACACACACACACACACACACACAGGGAGAGATAATCCGTAGCCTCTACCTTGCACTCTCCCACTGTGAAATACTCACAATCCTATCCAAGATGTTGATCTGGGTTTAAGTCTTTATAGCTTCCCTCTCTCTCTCTCTCTCTCTCTCTCTCTCTCTCACACACACACACACACACACACACACACACACACACACACACACACACACACACACACACACGCACACACACACAATCATTCACAGGTTCAAACCTGCCAAATAATTTTCATAACGCAACAGCAACCCTAATACATCACCCTACTGTAAACGTTCAGAATGGGATTGAAATAATTAAAATTAAAAGTGTCTGTAAATGAAAACAGACACAAAATAGACTGTATTATTTTAAAGATTATTTTAAGGGGTTTGTGCTTTACTTTGTAGATTGGAGAATGGAGACAGGAGGATGGAAGGAGAGGACAGTCATAGATAGTATAACATTGCAGTCAGGTGGAAACCTTGTATGTCCAACAACTGTTACGTTTCAGGAAATGCAAGAAGAAAGTGTTCCGATTCATCACAAAGCTAGTTTGGTACAATATTTATAAAACCCACAGACACAGTTAACCACTTTCACTTTCACAATCAAACATTAAAAAATAGCTAAAATAACCAAAGCTTCTTTTGTGTGACATTGATTAACGAAAAAACAGGTTTTGAAGCCAGGATGTTGCAATTAGCCTATGCCCTATATCTTGCGCCACCCCTTACCCCTTATCCCTAAACATTTTTTACAATTTTAAAACATTTTAAAATAGTACAAATAGCCGATCTACAAGCTAACAATGTGTCGATGTAGATCGGCTAACTATTTTTAAATGTTTTAAAATAGTAAAAAATGGCAAATAAGTTTAGGGATAAGTGTTGGACATATTGTTGAGCCGCCATGCAGGGCAGCTCACACAAAGCAAAAAGAAGGACGTGGCAAACTGTTATAGCAAAAATAATAATGACTTAAACAAGACTTTGTGTGAGGTCTATGCTTTATTGCTTTTTTACTGATGATGATGATGATAAGCAGGAGCCAACGATTAACTAGAAAAGACACAAGGGCACACAGCATTAGGCAACGGCCATGATGGGATCAAGGCTGGGGCAACATGCAGGCCAACAGCACTCCTCTGACCTGCTGTGACCTCATGTGGGTGGATAGTATCTATGGGAAGAAAATTCTAATAAGAGCAGAGAAGAACTCGCACACAGAAGAGATCAGTCTTGGTTGCAAATAAAAACCTTCATTAAAAGATCCGGGTCTGTACAGACTATATAGTAAGATAAACCTTTGAGTCAACACAGGGACTATCGTCACTGTGTCTGGAACTCCACAATGTAGTGGATACTGATGAACTACTATCACTGACAGATTCAGTGGTTCTCAAACCAAACAAGTGTGCAGTTAGGATTAGCTGCGTTAGGCTGTGACCAGCTCTTGGTTTGAGCTTGAACGTTTTGGACCGACAGAACCGCAGACAAGCTTATACTAGGTGACGGGGTTACAGCTAAAAATGGGTTTGCAAGATAACTGTGTCACAGAGAAAGAACTTTAGGATGTTTACATACAGTGCAGCTATATTTATGTTTGTATAACATAAAGACAAGTTATTAATTTGTTAATTCAGATTGTAAAACGGATTCCACTGATTTGAATTGATCCGATGTGAGCTGTGCAGACTCAGAGGTGTGCAGCATGGTTGAGCTACATGGCTCATCATGAATGACCGTAGTGTCCTTGACCGTTTCGACCTTTGTCCACCAAATTGCAGTACATGTATATGACATGGTAATAGGTTTGGCTTTGGTGGACTAGATCTGTTTTATTGCCCCCTAAAGCTCAATGTATACTTCCACGTACAATGAGTCAAACGCCGAAAATAGCGTTGGTGTGCGACCCCGTCGGATGCCGAAGTATAAATCTGGCTTTAGTGGGGAGGCACCTCAGCTCAGTGGTCTTCTGGTTAGAATGTCCGCCCTGAGACTATAGGAGGTCAGGGTTTAATCCCCGGCCAGGTCATACCAAAGACTACAAAAATCTGACCCTTTTTAGTACTCAAGGTGAGGGTTGCATTAGGGGTACCCGGGTAAGTCCCTGTGACATACTAGCATCATGGCTATGTGATGTACTTGTATTGTACATCAAGCCACCTCATGCTACAGAAACAGGAGAAAGTTTCCTGACTTGGAATTGGAAAGGCTACTTACTTAGTGGGGAGGGGGGTAAATGCATCTCTCATGACACACACACACACACACACACACACACTCTACTGCCACACTTCCACGGACACACTATACTCACACACACACTCTACTGCCACACTTCCATGGACACACTACTGCCACATGCAGCTAACAGGAGATGACAATACAATTGTTTTGCTTAGCCAATAAAAGACTTTCAAACATTGGAACAGACATGAGTGTGTGTTGAAGGGGGTGGGGCTCACCAAAATAAACTGTTTATCTACAGCCAAAGTCATTATCCTGTAGTCTCTAACCAAACAGACTTTATCAGGCACACCAAAGTCCTACATCTAAAGGCAAGCGGGCTGATTAAACAAGCAGAGCTCCAGTGGTGGAAAGTAACTAAGGGGCCATCCAGATGAGGACGATTTCGGTGTTTTTGGGGCAAGTAATTAGCCGATCTGCCCTTTTTGTCACACGGAGACGGCGTGGGGACTTAAACGGCTAATTTTGAAACTACCTTCCAGAGTGGGAAAGTTTGGAGACGCGACTTTCACGTCTCCGTGTGTATAGCAAATGCCGCCTAATTTGCTGAAACGGTGATGTCATAGTCCCCTCGCCCCCTCTAAACTATAGTGTTAATGGTTTATTTCACCATAACCACTTACATATAAGTATCACAGCTATTTTATATTTGCACATAATGTCTATAAACCTTCAAGTACTGAAGTACAATTTTGAGTTACAGTATGTATATTTCACTTGAGTAATTACATTTGTCATGACTTTATACTTCTACTCCACTACATCTCAGAGGCGAATATTGTACTTTTTACTACATGTGTTACTTTGCAAATTTAGATCGTTATTACAAAACCCTATTTTCGGCTACTCCAAAATAACTGATCTACAAGCTCAAAAGATCTCTGCGTTGTGATCTTGAAGATCAGCTATATTCAAAAGGTTATACATTTTTTAGTAGCCTACTTTAAACATTGGTAGTGTACACAGCAAGTGTTACCACAGAGCTTAATTTTACTTGTAACAGTTAGATATTTTTATATTGTGGTATTGCAACTTTTACGTAAATTGCAACTCGAGTAAAACCACCGTCCGTAACCAAGCGGGCTTATCTGACACACCAAATGCCACATCTAAAAGGCAAGTGGGCAAATCAAACAAGCAGAGATCACTCTGACACACCAATGTGCGGCTACATCAAAAAAGAAAGGCGGGGCGACCAAATAAGCAGAGATCACTCTGACACACCAATGTGCCACATAATTTTCTTTTTTTTAAAGCGGGGCGACCAAATAGGCAGAGATCAGAGAGTGGAGGATGCGAGGCACACAGACAGGAAATGAGACGTGTTCATTTCAAAAGCAGGTCTTAATGAATCTGCACGCGCGCAAGCAACGCACGCGCGCACGCACACACGCACGCACGCACGCACGCACGCGTGCACGCACACACACACATACACACAGAGAGATGTGCAAGTTCAGACATACGTATACTGTACACATACAGTAAGCATGTATGTTTGAACATATACATTAGTAAACAGTACACACAGGCATACACAAACACAGCGTTCGATGGATTTCCTGCAGGATTTAAAACTGACATTCAACATGGCTTAATAAGGCTGTAATGCTACACAAAGTATACTCACACACACATGCACGCATGTGCACAGAGAGCACTACTGCTGCATACAGCACAAGTTCACAAATTATTTTTTAGAAATCCTTCACTTAACTGAGATCATGTTAAAATGGACCAACAATATATGGGTCAAATGGTCATATGGATGGATTTCTGAATGTATGGATTTTTGAGTGGTGCAACCACTCCTATAGACAGCTATGTGTGTGGCTGTGTCCCTGGGTCTGTCCCTGTGTCCCTGGCTGTGTCCAAGCACGAAAATAGCATTATAGCGTTTGTTCACCACCAAGTGTCACTGTTGCAGTACAGTACAGTACAGTACAGTACAGTACAGTACAGTACAGTACAGTACAGTACAGTACAGTACAGTACAGTACAGTACAGTACAGTACAGTACAGTACAGTACAGCACCACTCACTTCAGACAGGTCTGATTTTTTCTTTTTCGTTTCTTTTTTTACAATTCCTAAATTTGTATAGAAAAACATTAGAATTTTTTATTTTAATATCCCTGGATGGGTCAGAACACACACCTGTTTGTTTGGCCTCTATCTCTCTCTCCAGTCTGACCGACACTTTCCAGGACGGACCAAGTTAGACATTCAATGGTGTTGCTCGTCAGGCTTCTGGTGGCTCACCGCCAGGAAACGGCCCGACTCCCAGAAAAACAAACAGGCCTGCCTCTAGTCGTTCAGGCCACTTCACCTCCGTGTAAAATGCTGTGTAGCTAAAGCCCCTTTGACAGGAATATATGAGGTGTCCTGGTGGTTCTACAGGGCCGGTTAGTAGTACCCATAATGCACTAGTGGTTCTACAAACGTTTTTAATTTCAAGTACTCCCAGTTTGGCATGCCACAGACCTGCATACTCCGAGAGCATACAAATGGAACCAAGTTACATTTGTACACAGAGTTACAGACCTGTAAGGAATCATTTGGTTTCTAACGATCAATCATTTAGCTGCATGTGGACCACTGGAACCCCCTCAAGCACCCCGGGGGTCACTGCATGGACCCCACTTTGACAACCACTGCCATAAACCACATAATAGACAGAGACAGAACTTATTCCTACGACAAATTGAGACAATAGCCCATCTACAAGCTTCTACAAGCGGCCGATCTTAGTATTTTCCACAATTTAAACTTTTGAATTTTTTTGAACATTTTCATGCCCGAAATAGGCACTTCAGGTTGAAATCAGTTAAACAACTCCAAAGTCAACATAAACAGTTGCTCCAAAATAAGAAACCCACTGTTTGAATAAAGCGACTCAAAATAAACAAATACACAAGCTTTTCTTTTCTTATGAAGAAACTCAGGACTGTAGATGGGAGAGGGAGAGAGCTGATACGCCACTTCATCCAAATGTAAGACGCGGACCAAAGAATGAAAACAGTCAACCACATCAAAGCGCTGAGGACGGCGCCCAGTTGAACATAAAAGCCCTTTGATGGACCCCCGGACTTTGATTTCAGCAGGAGACGACTGATGGGGAGATAAAGGAGGAATTAATGAGAGATTAATGGAAAGACTAGCAGACCTTAGCAGGCTCTTTGGAATTCCAGTTTGACATGGAAACTATCAACACCGTCTGAGACCCCCGGTAAAGTGCTTCTACCCACTGACAACAGCTTCCCAAAATGGGATATTCTAGGACGGTGTTGATTGCGCTGACTGCCACTTGAGGACTATAGTTTCAGTTAAACTTAAATAGTGTTGTATGGTAGGTTCTTTTGTCAATTAAGAAAGTAATGGTGTTGGAAATACATGGTGCCGACTAAAGGAATTCTGGATCAATCAGAAATTGATTATTACTATTTCAAGGTGGTGATGGTGGTGTGTTTTAATGACATCATGGTGAGAAGCACAAGTGACACACAGATCATTGGTAAAGTAGTTCTGCCATGAACAGAAGGGCAAGGAAGAATTTGTTTGTGTCGTTGCGACTCGTTAGGAGCAAGTTGTATCCAAAACATTAGATACCAGTGCCATGGCATCCTGACTCTTTATAATATGCACAATGTCAGAACATATCATGAGGCCAAAGGTGAAGAACATAACATCAATTCCGCCTCAAAAGTTTCCACCCGACAGGGAGGATATTGCGGCCATGGCCCTTGGCACAGCATCATGTGCTGCTGCTTTTCCTTGTGTTCTTTGAAGGTGAACACGTGTATAATTCCCTGTTTGGATGCAAGAGGATCAGAGGTGTGATAGAATCTACAATAGAAGTTAAATTCAATTCCATTTAATCAATTCCCATTTTTTAGATCATTTTGGTTGGCCCAGGACTGTTTGACACAATGTATAGAAATAGAACACAAACACACACGCACGCACACTCACACACCTGGAACACATTTGTATGGAACCTTATCATAAGACAATGTAAAAATACAGTAGAAAAGCATGAGGTCAGAGTGTCATGATTCATCAGCCCCGTATAAAACAACACCATGATGCATGGAAACCGTTCCTATACCTCCCCACGCTTCCGGGTTTGTCCCACTGCCATCCTGTCCTCATTGTGCTAAGGCACGGGGTCCTCTGTGTCAACATGTCACCCCACATCCCACTGTCCAAATGAAATACAGCCTGTTGTTGTTGTTTTCACCCAGTCCTTCTGAGCTCACTGCCACCAGGATATTAGGAGACATTTCCACTGTGTCATTGAACTGGTCAACCTTCTACTGTATATTTGTACATCTTAACCCCTTTCCACTTACTGACAATATTTTTGACCATGTCATATACTAGGCCTAGTGAAAATTGTAAAGAATATTTCCAACGATTAACCACTTAAACCTATCTATATAGCCTACTTAATAAAACGGACCTGAGTTGCAACTGTACTTGGCTCGCTCTTTGCACTCTACCCTAAATGTCTTCGCCCATGGAGATACAACATTCTCCCCATAATATGGGTAGGCTATAGGCCCTACTGGGGTTCAAGTGGTCAAAATAATAATAATTAAAGCATAAACTAAGGCTCAGTTGCACAGAGCAACTTCAACAATAAGGCTTCCATGCCTTTATGTGCACTACAGAATATGCATTAACAAATATTATACAGTGTGTATATATACAGTATAGATAGTATAGTATAGAACAAATGCAAGGTTGAACCCCACAAGAAATGCTCCTGTGCTCACAGAGGATCAGTGTGTACATGAGGGCCAGTTAAAGTGCAAATTCTGTGAGTCAGCACTCTGAACTGAACCAGCTCCAAACCATCCTGTGGTCATACTCTCCCTGTGTGTGTGTGTGTGTGTGTGTGTGTGTGTGTGTGTGTGTGTGTGTGTGTGTGTGTGTGTGTGTGTGTGTGTGTGTGTGTGTGTGTGTGTGTGTGTGTGTGTGTGTGTGTGTGTTCGTTCCACAATTCCTGGTTATTGAGTAACTACCAAGACTACCAACCCTGATACGGACTGGATATAGACCAAGAACAAATTATTGTGTTGTCTGTCTGTCACCAGACAGTGGCCTAGTGGTTAGAGTGTCCTCTTTCTGTCTTGTTAGCTCTTATGTTACTCCTCGTCCTGGTACAGTGGCACAGTGTTTGCATGCTCATTTTAAAATCACAGCAACATTGCAGGAGTTTTTCCAAAACCAATAATGCATGTACTTTATTGTACGATAAATAGCGAAAAGAGCAGCTGTACAAGCTCACAACATGTCGTGATTATGTAACACTGTGATTATGTGGCCGAGGCACTATCTGGTCAACTACTGCCGCCGGCACATACAGAGAACTAAATATTTGTGCTAACCTATAAATCTATCTTTTTGATAGATTTGAGCACAATAATCTCCTCTGTTTCATCTTTGTTGACAGCGTTTATGGCCTTCTGCAGTCTTAATCACACAAACCCAAGGCATGGCACTTAGACAGCTGGAGAACGCTATGGCACTTTGGATTAAAGACGCCATCGAATGGCAGAAATAAATTCATTTTTTGGCTATATGTGTGAATGGAGTCTCTGAGCAAAGCGGAGCCGTTTCAGGGGTTAGCCGGTTCTTGTCTTACCCACAGGAGGAAGCACAGTAAAGTGCTTTCCAAGCAGGCTGACTATCTGGAGGACAGTCAAGAACATGGTCTGCTCTGACTCTGTCTCTCTACTATGTCCCTCTACTCTGTCTGTCTGTCTGTCTGTCTGTCTGTCTGTCTGCCTGCCTGCCTGCCTGCCTGCCTGCCTGCCTGCCTGCCTGCCTGCCTGCCTGCCCGTCCCTCCGCCCGCCCGCCCGCCCGCCCGTCCGTCCGTCCGTCCGTCCGTCCGTCCGTCCGTCCGTCTGTCTGTCACCAGACAGTGGCCTAGTGGTTAGAGTGTCCGCCCTGAAACTGGGAGGTCGGGGTTAAATCCCCGGCCTGGTCATGCTACAGTACAGACTGTAAAATTGGGACCCAATGCCTCCTTGCTAGGCACTCAGCATCAATGGGTTGGATTGTGGGGGTCAAATCAATTAATCAAATAAAATGATTCCCGGCTTTGGCTCACCACTCCTAACCTGACTCCGCCCCATCTGGCGGAGTCAGGTTACACCACTCCAAGAGATGGGTCAAATGTGGAGAACACATGTCACTGCGGTAACGTGTGTGACAAATCTTACGACTTTGTGTGTGTGCGTGCGCGCACGTGCACATGCGTGTATTGCTGTCTCCTGCCTGTCTTCTTTATGCATCTCTCTGCCCAGATCTGAAGAATGGCATCATTACAAGTCTAACTATATAAAACGATCCACCTTTGGCATGCAGAACACACAGAACACACACACACACACACACACACACACACACACACACACACACACACACACACACACACACACACACACACACACACACACACACACACACACACACACACACACACACACACACACAGCCTCACTGACAGTTGATGTGTCCATTTTCTCCACGGCTCTGTTGTTTGGACGGAGAGGAGAAGTCCTTCCTCTCTGTTCTCCAACAGCTCTAATGGATTCCAGAGTTTGGACGGAGAAATTGTTTCATATTTCAAACAAAAATACAGCCGTGGCGTTCGCCAAGCAAGCAAGCAAGCAAGCAAGCCTGCGTTTTATAATCAGAGAGGGGTGGAGGAGGAGAGAGACAGGGATGGAAAGAAAGAGGCATGGAGAGGCAGAGTAGAAGAGAGGTTGATACATTCTTAAGGACAAACAAGAAATGTTTCAGGAGGTGTGGGGCCGTTTTATAAGATACATAAAGAACAATAATTTGTCACATTTAATGGATGGAAGAGGAGTAGTGCTGTTGCTGTTGTTTTTGTTTTGTTGTTGTTTTTGGTTATTGTTGTTTTGCTTTCTTTATATCAGTAATTGTCTTGTACTGTTCATTGTTGTTGTTGTTTTTGTATATTTGTATTGTCATTTGTGTGTAAAAAAGGAAAATAAATACATTGTTGAAAAAGAAAAAAAGAAAAAAGAAGAAAAAAAAGAAGAGAGGTTGATAGAAAAGATATTAGGGTGGAGGCTATGAGAAGGAGCAAGAGTTTTACTACATCAATATTTGATCAATAGTCATACTGTATCACTAACACCACCATCTACAGTATCTATATAAAAACGGACCTAGCATCAGCCCACACAAGCTAACCCATACGTCAGTGCATACAATGGCCTCGTTGTGGAAGGATAAATAGTACTTCTGGAGCTAGAATGATTCATAACGAGAGTGATTCATCAGAGCGACCATTACCAAAACCACTCCAGAACCGCAACCAAATGTCAGGCAGAATTCACTCACTCATACCATGTTCACAGAATGCATGTTTCTGTGGAACGACTGAATCTGGTCTGTTCTGACGTATAGCGCGAGATGCCATCCGAATGAACAGAGGACAGTAAATCACATACTGTATTTGTACACTATGTTACTATTCAAACGTTCTTTCTTTTGTTAGGAAAGAGCTTCATAGAACGCTAGCATTTCACTTTCAAAAGTCAAGCCTCAAAAAATAACTTCATGTGTTATTTAACAACTTCAACCCCATGAAGCATCCCTATTGTGGAGGGAACATTCGCCACACATAGCCGGTCTGCAAGCTCACAACGTGTGTTACAGTTTATAGCTGTGTGTACCTCATTATTATTGACATAAAAAACCATCTGTGCCTCATATTCTCTGTCCTTCACATGGTCCTGGCTGCTTTCTGTGCACTGAGTGTTCCTTCCTCTATCAATGTAATGATGGACACCATAATGTCAATAATAAAACATGTGTGTGTGCGTTGAGCAGAAGAACAGGGTGAAGTGTGAGAATCCACACTCATTTATTACACACATTAACTAGGGTTGGTCCCAGAATCATTTCCTCTCGTGGCCGCCGATGATGGAGCAGTGGTCACTGGTCACTGGACACCACAGCCAGCTGGGATCAAATCCCACCAGAGCCTTCTCTCCTGGGCCTTCCAGACCATTATTCACACTGTGGACATTTTGCACTTTCTTATACGCCACTCTTGCTGCTGTGCATCTCAAAGGAAAGGGGAGACACCTGCAAGCATGCCCACCGCTCCATTGGAAGAGTTTTTTGTGAACTCCACTGAGGCAATGTTTACGTCAGCTCGAATGAATATAAAATACACAACGGGTAGTTTCTGGAAAGCCCATTGGCTTTGCAAGAGCTTTTTTTTGTTGCTTTGTTGGTTGCTGTGCCAACCGTTATGGTACCCATTTCTAGTGACTTGGGATACTTTCTCCCACGTTTATAGTTTTGTTCTCACTTAAGACAGTAAAAACACGTCATTCTTTACTTTTGACCCGCTTGCCACCAAGTGTGTGTGTGTGTGTGTGTGTGTGTGTGTGGGGGGGGGGGGGGGGGGGGGGGGGGGGGTCAAAGTGGGTTCCCTCAGGGGTACTTGGGGGGGGGGGGGGTTCCAGCGGGTCTCCAGCTAAATTATTGATAAGAGCGTACACAGATGGAACCAAATGGACCCGCAACGGAATCAGAATCGGCTTTATTGCCACATCATAGGTTTACAGGTGGGTTTGGGGGAGACCGTGATTTGGGGGGGGGGGGGGGGGGGGGGTCCACAGCGTAATGCATACCAAACTGGGGGTCCTTGAAATGAAATAGTTGGTGTGAAATGAATGAGTTCCTGGCGTGCAGCACATGCCAGGAAGCATCCATATGCAGGACTTTGCCCCTAGTGTGTGTCCATGTATCCTCTTCATTATAACATGGAAATGCTGACGCACGGCACACACACACCACATGACATCATAACAGTGTGGTTTTGGCTTGTCTGTGTCCTTTCCTCACTCCTCGTTAGCCCCACATCCCCCCGAGGGCATGCATTTTAATATGGACCTTTCACAGCACAAACAACATAACTACATAACCACGCCACAGCAAAGATTATAATCATCATGATACCCACTGTCTGCGTGTGTGTGTGTGTGTGTGTGTGTGTGTGTGTGTGTGTGTGTGTGTGTTCTTCATTTCCTGTGAATTTTTAAAAGATGCATACTAGCACACGCTCTTGATGACCGATGGCATCTTACTTGCTTTATTGGTCCTACAATACGACAGTGATGATATCTACTGTACTAGCAAACAAATCCCCCCCGATTAACAACGTGTATATTTAGAGTGCTGTGAGATATATAGGCACTTAATACAATGCCTCTCAGCCAATCAGAATGCGAGGGGGAAACAATAAAGAATTCAGATTTTAAATTGAAACTTGTCTGAATGATTCTCAGTAGTATTCTGTCTATTAGTGCAATGGTTTACAAACTATTAATTTAAAGGACTCCATGACTCTGAGAGTACTAGGCAACAAATAACTCTCAGTTTGGTTCCATGTGTACACTCTCAGAGTTACTGACCTGTAATTGTCCTGTCCATTCAGACCCCCTCAAGGAACCCTGAGGATCCCTGGACCCCACTTTGAGAGAATATTAGTGCTATTTGCATACCTACATGTATGCAAGGTAAAACCCCTGACAGCTCAACAAAGTGGCCCTTTACACACAACATGAAAATAAGTAATTAAATTATAGCTAATACCAAAATAGCTCAATGAAAACACCAGAGAGTCCAGATATACCAGTAAGCCAGCAGCACAGATCTCCAACTGGCAGAGATACTGTATACAATATTTTGGCTCTGCAGACCTCTGCTATGAGTGAAATAACAGTTTCATTTGCCAGGTACACACAAATGTACTAGTACTAGGCTGAACTTGAGATGTTGTTTCACATGTAGGCGCAGTATATAGTAGTACTAACACAAACAGGAAGAAATAACTGCTAGAGAAAGATAAGCGAGATTAAAATAAACACATTAAGTGAACCACTTTCACCCTGGTATCCCTGTTTGGGACATTTCTAAAAGTTTTTTAACGTTCAAACAATTTTCTGAAAAACCTATGTTTCTATGTCAGTGGTGCTCAACCTTTTTCATGTCAAGGACCCCCAGAATTATCTGTATTTGGCCGCGGAGCCCCATTTGTGGGACCCTCCCAGAAGCAAAGATTTGACTTAAAAATGTTCGCTCTGAAAGAATATATATTCAAAGATTTGCGCCACATTTTTCAAAAATAGCAGATCTACAAGCTTGTAGCACAGCACTCTGTGCCACGATATGAGCTTGTAGATCTGCTATTTTTCAATAGCTAAAGTATAACATAATGCTTAAAACACCAAAATGGGTTCCCATCCTGCGGTTAAAATTGAAATGGATTCATATCAGTTGGATTTCAACACAGCACACATGATGCAGGGTGATGGTGGGGGTTGTCATGGTAACCACTCTGTTTTTAGTAGAATATTTAGAGCAGCACACGAGTGCCTGGAAATATTTGTCCCTGACGTTGTAGTTGGCAAGAGAAGGACTCACACTAATGCACTGTGGATATATACACTTTACCACACACTAACACATACAAACACACAACAATAACTAACTACACACAATACTGAGCACGCATGCACACCTAAGCTTGCACTCTGCTGCGTGACACACACACACACACACACACACACACACACACACACACACACACACACACACACGCGTGCAAAGATGTCCAGGCCTCTGTCTTTCTTTAGTTGGTTTTGTTTTTGGCTTTCGCCTTTATTTTATATTTTTATAGAAGGACAGACAGTAGGCTGACAGGAAATGGGGGAGAGAGATGGGGGAGTGACCTGCAGTAAAGGCCGTCGGGATCGGGAGTCGAACCCGCGGCACACTGCCAGACTCAGGATACCGGCCAAGGTGCCTGGACCGCTGAGCCACGGCCCAGGCCGCCTCTGTCTTTCTTAATGATGCTGGCAGAGCCGTGCTTGACTCATGGCATACAGTCAGGCTCAAAGTCTCCCATCTGGCCCAGGCAGTCACTCTGCACAAAGCTACAGTAAGCTACAGAAAAACTGGAGCAGACAATCACAGCGTTTCCTCCTTCTCCCCAGACTTCTCTTACTGTAAGTCACTCAACGAATGTCATCTCATTCCTCAGTACAGTAGATCCCTTTTTCCACCACCAACCATTATCAGCTTTTATCCACTTACATTTGGTTCAGCTAAACTACCCCAGTATACCCTGTGACAGTGTAAAAATAGACCCAACTGATTCAATTGGGGTCAAGAGAGTGTGACAGTGTATATAAAGACAGACGGTAAAGCTGAGAGGGAGACCTTCAGGAGAGGCAGGACAGTAGGACAGCTGAGAGGGAGAGACAGTGTAAGAGTGACAGAGAAGGAATACTACAGCAGGTTTCAGTGCTACATAGTAAAATCCAGAGTGTTACCCCTAACTTTGCTAGGGGTTAAATTGACACTGCATTTGACTGTGCAGGCCTACCGGTATTAAGGATGCCAGCAATTCCATAGGTAAGTGTCCTAACTACTTTATGGACCCCATTATATGAGGCTACACACGCACACACGCACGCACGCAGGCATGCACGCACGCACGCACGCACCACAGTACCTAGCTGATAGCATTAATAACAGCGAAGATGTATGCCTCTATAAATCAGCACAGCTGCTCCCAGTTATTTGTGAGTGTTTGTCTTTTGTAATGGCCATACTGGAATAAGGCCACTGTTAAGAGTTATGTCATTTCTTATAAGCCGTTTTTTCCAGCATTCCCCAACTTCTACGAGAGTCTCCGCTCATTCCTACCAAAACGGTTTTCCATGTCGTAAATGGGAGGCCGTGTTCTGCAGCGCAGCTAGGGCCTTTTTTTTCTAAGTGCTGTTTTAATTCAAATGTCAGCCTCTGACAATTAAGCTCCACGGGCCGTATTAACTACAGAGACTCTGTAATTACATAACAGGGGGTCCAAAACAATGGTCCTTTTGTGACCTGGAGGTCTGCATGTCATGGATAGGCCATGGTATCCACCACACGTGTGCAAGCACGCACGCGCACGCGCACGCACACACACACACACACACACACACACACACACACACACCACACACACACACACACACACACACACACACACACACACACACACACACACACACACACACACACACACACACACACACATACACACCCACACACACACAAACAGTGCGGTCCAGATTCCATTCTGCGAGATGTGCATGGATATAATGACCTGTCAGTCAAAGGTCTTGACAGACAACTAATAAGATGACTTCATGTGATGAACAGTGACCTTCAGTAGGCTACATCATCTCTCAACCCTTGCTCTCCCCTCTACCTTCTCCGTTTCCATTCCTCTTTATCAAGTGGTTCTCAAACATATTCATATCAGGGACCACCAAAGTGATATCTGGGGACCCCCATCTGAAAGGATTGTGTGCCAGGGCAGGGAACCCCATAAAGACAAGATTTGGTTATTTGTCAAAATGTTTCCGAAATAGCAGATCTGCAACGATCACGTTGTGAGCTTGTGGATTTGCCATTTTTGAATTGCCAAAGTATTAACCAATGTAACCACTCTTCCTCATTTTGTTGGGACCCCCAGACTCCACTTTGAGAACCATCTCTCTCTCTCTCTCTCTCTCTCTCTCTCTCTATTCTTCCTCCAACTGGCTATCACTCATGGTCTGTTCTCTTTTCTTTTCTCTGTTTCACCCCCCAGGGAGTAAGCTATAGTTAGTTACAGCATCAGTTGGCTACTATTCAAATGGGCTAATGTGAATGAAATCAACTCAATGGACTTCCTCACTCTGTTGTCCTACTGTAGCCTATATGGCAAATTAAACACCAAAAGCATTTGCAAGTACAATCTGCTGTCAGACTAAAACTAATCACACCCAAGTGGGGGGCGCTCTTATCATCGTACATCATCGTACATTATCTCATTCCGGCCAATCACATTTGCGTCCTCGCCTTCATCTTCAATGTTTGTGTTAACGCAATGTTCGTGTTTACACAAACACACTCAAAGCTGGCCATTCATTGTCAATGGCATTTAATGTTTGTATATTGGGACAATGACATAAAACTGGCCATTCATTATCAATGGCATTTAATGTTTGTGTTAGGAGTCAGAAGGACAATGTTTGTGTTTACACACACACCCTCAAAGCTGGGCATATAAGGGGCCCCTCAAAAAATAAGCGTCCAAAATCAGGGGAGGGTGATGATGTCATTACGTCATCTCCTTATTGCATGCAGCAAGCTACTGATTGTTGAAGTGTGTTAAGAAGGAAACCCAGTCTGTGTGAATGTGGACCTTGTGCGTCTTCGCCAGAAGTTGCAATAGCAATGGAAAAGAAATTCGGAGTTAATTGAGAACACATTGAACTCCTCTCATTGATCCCATTAATCACGGAAAAAATCCACCCGAGCTGTTAAAACAAAGCAAGCGAAACTAGAAAGTTAGACCTTTATCCCAATATGAGCTACGAGTAGGCCTACAAAAGCAAGCAGAAAGCAACTGTTTGTGTTTAAATGTCCAGGCCACGGCTATCAACAAAGTATGGATGTTGCTGGTGGACTGTCAATTTCTGCTATTATTATTAAAGGCTACTTCAAACCCTTCGACCTTTTCGGTTGATAAACACATTATTTTTGTCAAGCGAAAGGTGTCGAGCAACTATATGTTAGGCTATACCTATCCAATATCTCATTTACATTTAGTCGCCGAATCCATCAAGTGTCCAACACGTCATTCAGGCGCACCACTCTACAGCAGCCGTGTAATGATGACTGCGGTGCGGTTTTACGCTCGCTGTTGATGGACGAACGCTCTTTACGCACACATCCAGAAGCCTCTGTCTGGGACCACCGCATACGGCTCCAGTGGTTTCTAGCTTCTCTGAGGTGAACTGGACCTGAACGTCCAACGTCACAAAGTAAAACCACCTTCGGGCTTCGACCGTCCGTCCATGCATGGGAATCCAGCTTTCTCTTCTGCAGACGCGGCGTGAGAGCTGCGCGCAACAGCAGCACTGGTGGGTGGTGACGGATTGTCAAATTTCGCTGTGTGAAATCAATCCAAGTCCAAGACAAGTGGCGTGCCACACAATTGACAGACAACTGCAATCTCAAATGCATCTCTAGTCTGGACATATGGATAATGGACCGTGGCCGTTATTGACACACTGAGTTAGTCAAAACGTGCATGTAAAAACTCCGTGGGTGCAATAAACCTTTCAATGAATCAATGAAACGTTACGTGCGCCTGGAGCGCATCAACAATCAACACAGCGAAAGCAGTCGTCAGATAACACGGTGCGGTTCACTTACCATAAAGCTGAGCAGATGAGCACAGGAGTAGAAATAATCCAAAGAACCACGGAGGCAAGCTGCATGGTGACACAAGCACAAAGTGAGCAAAACACAAACAAAAAACAACCGAGTCTAGACAAAAATACTTATCATGCATCCTCATTTACCGTAAAGTCATCTTCAGCAATAAAAAGTTAGGTCCTCACAAAGGTCCCCTTGTCTTAGAGAGGTAAGGCACAGTTGGAGCCTGCTCTGCCTCTCACTCACTCCGTTTGAGACAAATCTATCCCTCTCTCTTTCCCACTCTCTCCTCTCTCTATCGGTCTCCCTGCACTGCCTTAGGTTCCTGACGAAACAAAGGCAGCTTCAGTGCTCCGGGACTCAAGCGACCCTCAAACTCTTGAAATCCGACTCCGAATCTCTCTCCCTCTCTCTCTCTTTCTCTCTCTCTCTCTGTGTGTGGAGTGTGGACCACCGCTTTTCTAATTCAACCCTCCCCTCAAATGCCGCTACTTGCTACCCCATTCCCCAATAATAGATACAAATTAACACCCTGGAGTTAAGCCCTCCTTTCTCGACCTACTGCTGACTACTGTCTCCCATTCCTGAAGCAGGGGGAAAGGATGTTTCAGGCTTTATTGCTACATATTTCCAATGCAAAGTTTGGTTGTCAAGCACACATAGAGGAGGCAATAATTCACAAGGATGTTAAGTGTGGATATTAATGTTTTAACTTCACGTCAGTGAGTGTTTTTCCTAAAACCTCTGAGAAGATATGATATCCAATTGCATTTTTTTATTTTATTTAATGTGCTAGTGCTATGGTTTCTTTAGAGGTTTTATTTAGCCTAGTATACACATACAAAAAAAACCTCAACAACTTTCTATTGGAAACTATTAATTGTCACACTGACACCTCACTTCAATGACAGAAAGAGGGGGTGCACTGTGCCTCACAGAATTACCCCTGTCACTCATGGTATTTCCCCAAAACACAGTAAAATCAATGGTTAACATAACCCAATGTGTTGTTCTGACGTCTCCTTGACATAACCACATAACAGTCATAACCCAATGACATTAATTAGAATGAACACAACATTCCCATTTCCCACCATTCCTAATGCAAGTGAGAGCACAATAACAACAATAAAACAATAAACATATGTGCCCACTGCACCCCAAGACATGCTGGGAAGTCCCTCCCCTGTCAAAAGCACACCCCGGGATGCTACACAGCCTCCATCTGAGGGGTCTAGCTGTCCCCAGCGACCCACACATCCCAACACAAAGCTGGTTCTTCTCTTGCAGGCTCAGGGATTTGGTGTCCCATGGAGTGAGGGTCATTCCGTGCGGAGGGCCTCCCCCCTTACCAATTGCACCAGAGACCACTCCAGGCAGCTTCCAAAGCCCTGTCCATTTGCTGGCAAGCTTCAGTCGAACACCCACACTGAGTCCTTGGAGAAAAGTCCTCTCCCTTGTATTGGGAATCATAGGCACGTTTCTAGTGGGTGCCAAGGCTGGGGCCCAGTCAGCAAAGTAACTTTGCTGACTTCGCTGTCTCTCTTATGGCTGCACACCCACTGACCACCCCTATAGTTCCAGCTCAGGTGATGGGCAAAAATTAGAACTGGGCCTGAAATCGTTGCAGGATCTTCTTGGACACCCGGAAGTGTCCCACTTCCACCAAGCCAAGCTGGACTTTGGAGCACTTTGTTGCAGAGGCCATGAAGGGGCAATAGGAGATGCTGCATGTCTCTCATCCCCTCAGGTGCATGCCATCAGTGATATAGCCGGCTGTCGACGACAGAAAGGCTGACCCACTGCGAACAGTGCACCTTGCTTTCCTTTTCCAGTGGTGATACTGCAGACCATTCAGGGCTTAGACAGCTTTGACCCAGCTCTGTAGCAGGACAGCGATGGGGATCCTTGGTTTGGATCCCACACAACTAGTGTGCTCGTGGTGTTTCTCAAAACACTCCAATTCCCCCCAACATATTCCAGTAACAAAATTGAATGCCACAGACGAAAAACAGTCTAAGTCCACACTATTGATCCATAATGTATAAATGATAGATAAGGATTCAGGACAACGAGGCCTTTTCGTGGAGGGGTCAGAATGAAATTTGGACTTAGACTGTTTTTCGTCTGTGGTACTCACTATAACACAGCAATAAACATGTGTGCCCATGCATGCTGAGGCATGCTGGAATGTCCCTTGTGTGTCCAATGAATACCCCAGGACCTATTTCAACGGTGTGGCTCTGCAGGAGGCTAGCCATCTATGGTCAGTCTGGGTATCTGTCTGTGTGTTTGTCTGGAGCTAGAATCTCACAAACAGCTGCACTGATCAGTGACAACTTCCTTGTGTAAGCTGCAGTAGACAACAAAGTAATGGTCAAGAGGTGCACGCACGTCCACGCATTGCAACGGGTGCAGGATCCAGAGTACACCTGACGAAGGCCGGTGAAGCGGAAACGTTGTATTTTTTGTCCGCTCTGTTGTCAATCAAATATTTTGTATTTCTCCTTTTTCAGGAGACAAAAAAGTACCGTGACAATTTTCTTCCACATAGCCTAATGTTTATTTTAAATATTTGTCTTTAATTGTACAATGGAAGTCAAAGGGGTTCGGATCGGTCTGAAACCGTGCCTGTTTGCCATATTCCTGGGTGCTACAATACATTACCCAATGTACAAACATTCAGACATGCACAAGCTATATGGGAATACTATGGATACACTAACAGAATAGTGAGAACACATGCATTTACTTCCCACACATACAAAAGACACTTATCCATTCTTAAACCATAATTGCTCCTTTTGAGCCTCAAAATCTCTTCAAATATAGCCAATTGCGATTCATTGTGAGCTTGCAGATCGGCAGATGTTCAACAAATGCACACATACTGTATACTTTGCTGAATGTTCACCTACCATGACATGCCCAGAATCGGGATGCTGGTGTTCATGTGATTAATACCGTGGTGTACGACGTGCACCTCCCAACACACAGACAGATGCACACACTCAGCACTCACAGGAGCCAGGGTGGTGCAGGGAGAACAGATAAAGATGTGTGGAGACATTCTCTCTGACAGGCCAGGCAGATAGGAGTCAGTCAGCCTGGGAGTGATGCTGTGAGAGAGAGGCCATACCAATGATAAGACCTCCACACGTAAAATACTGACAAAACTAAATGCAGATAAACTACCTAGATAATACAGCTCACAATACTCTACCTAAATGTATTGCTGTCGGGTGGAAACCTTGTATGTCCAAAACAGTTCCTTTTTACTGTTATTATAAAAACGTGCGACAATAGAGAATATAGCCGATCTACTGGTTCACTGTTTTCACTGTTTGTTTTTGGTAGACGGGAACGTTTTTGAGCTACCAAAAGAAACAGTGAAAACACCAAAATACAGAGAGAGTTTGTCATGAAGACACAGCTAGGGCAAAGTTACATACTATACTATGAGCCTTTAAATTCCAACTTCAATGCTCACACTTCCGCTTCGAAGACTCTGATTGTTGTGGCGTTTCTTGCCCTCTGAGAGTGTCCAGTCTATTGTTTGTCAGAAAGTGTCTGTCATGTCCCTGGCCTGATAGCCGAGATGCACTTCAGCACCACCTCTTTTGAAGCCAGGACCGAAGTGTCGAAGTGAGAGCGTGTGGAGGAGCCCAGCTAGACATAGATACACATAGACATAGGTACAGGGAAGAGAGATGAGAGACAGCGTATCATTTTCAGACAATCAGGCTTGTAAACGATCAGAGCAGGGAAAAAATTAACATTTCTTCCATAAAAATGATGTACCCATACACAAGATGTACTAGTTGTGAACTTTTAACCTTTTATCATAACTATAATATCTAGCTATAACTCAGTTGCATGCCTGTTCTACGTAATGGTCTGTGTGAGTCAGGGCCATCTGACAGAGACATCTCCAGACCAGCTTTCAACTGCTGAAGTTGCCAAAACAACAGCAGGACATCAGAAAATGTCATGCCTATTATGAATATGATTACCGTAATTCAAAACAGCAAGAAGACAAAAGACAGCTGTTATTTATGCTGTGTTTTGGGAGTGGTACATTTGGTTTAATGTTAAGTAGCAAAGTTAAGAGTTGCAAGAACCAGCAACTCCATCAAAAAACAGCTGTGAAAGAAATATGTTATCATGTTTCACTTAGCACACATTCACCGCAAAGCACGCAGTCCATAATCTAGCCTGACCGACGCTGGTTTTGACGCAAGTTCAAGTGAGAGAATTGTGGTTTTTCTGTGGGCTGCCCAGAAATTACTTCATCCAGAACACCCACAGGCAGACCTCTGGGCACTAGGTGAATGATCTGCAGATCTCCATAGCAGCCTGTGTTTGTCAGGATAAACAGAGATCTGACCTTCCAAAATGAAGAGAGTCAAGTCAAGTCAACCTTTATTTGTATAGCACATTTCGTACGTAAAATGCAGCGCATTCACAGGAATTAAAATGGACAACAGAGAGATGGAGAGAGAGAGGCATTTGAGAAGCATTGAGAAAATGGAGGACGACGGATGGATAAAGAGAAACAAGAGACAGAATTGAGCCAAAGACGGTCATGCACAAACTTGATGACAGAGTACGGCGATTGAGGGAGACAGACAAAGAAGAATGACAGACAGACCCAGAGAACAAGGGATAGAGTGAGTGAGGGAGTGAGTGATAGGTGGGACAGAGAAAAGACTGGAGGAGACAGAATCAGATGAACACCCAGAGACAGAAATGTATCCAGGATGAGAGAGAGTCTGAAAGAAAGGAACTCGGCTCCACCAGACCGTGGGTGAATGGCTGTAGATTACAGGGGTCTAGTGGAGGTTTAGTGTGACTCCATATGATACCAACGTATCAACACTGCTCCTCGGCTAAGAGCCGTGGGAACCAGCCGGCAGTGCCACTCCAGCTGGCATTAAAACACACAACTTAAGTGAACGCGAAGCAACGCAAACGCACCACAAGTGCTAGGAAACGCTTGTCATGGCTCTGCCAGGGACATTACAGTATACGGGATTTTCCCACCTTGAAACTACAGTATGTTGTGTGTGGACTGGCGTGGCATTTGGCTGCTATTAGAGTGCTGCAATTACACAGCAAGGACATCCGTATAGTCATTCTACAGTACTACTTTGTGTATGAACATTGGTCTATTACAGCGGTTCTCAAAGTGGGGTCGAGGGAGGACCCTCTGTGTTCCTTAAGGGGGTTCCAAATGGACCCTTACATTGAAGTTACAGGTCTGTAACTCTCTGAGAGTGCAACAAATGGAACCAAATGGACCCTTACAGATATGTAACACTCTGAGTGTAACATTTGTACAATCTCAGAGTTATGGGGGTCCTTGAAATTCAAACGGATGAGAACCACTATCTGTTATGATGATGATGATGATGATGACTCACTTACCATGGCCTCAGGAGCTTCCTGTGTGCTGTATATACTGGATGGGAATGTTGTGACGACACCAGAGCTCCCAGAATGATGCACATGAAGACAAGCTGAGGAGATAAAAGATGTAGTATATAGACAACTATCAGAATGGCACCTGAATGTGTGTGTGTGTGTGTGTGTGTGTGTGTGTGTGTGTGTGTGTGTGTGTGTGCGTGTGCGTGTGCGTGTGCGTGTGTGTGTGTGCGCGTGTGTGTGTGTGTGTGTGTGACTGTGTGTGTGTGTGTGTGTAGTAGTAGTAAAGGTCACATGTTTTGAGTCCCAGTGTGTCCATCATCAGCCATGTGCCCTTTAACAAGGCAGTGAAGCGTTATCAACATGGCAATTTAAGTGACTTTGGATAAGAGCACCGGGGAAATGCCTCAAATGTAAAGTGGTGAATGAAGCAGAAAGTTCAAAGTGCCTCCATTGTACATGTTGGCATTGCAGTTGGCTTTGTCTGCACTGACCCTGGGTCGGTCAGTGACGAAGGAGGGTCTTAATTTGCTGATGAAGGATTACGCACCAAATGGTAAAAAAGAAAAAGAAAAAAGAAAAAAGAAAATGCGGCATGTCAAACAAGTTTTCCTCTGCCACAAACTTTATCAACAAACTGACACAAACTTTATCAATTCAGAGCAGAGCTCTGGATGCCGATTTTGGATAGGAAGGAGTGGAGGGCAGTGATCCACGTCCGAGTCCTGAGTTGATGTCCGCACTCGGCTATAGTCCCTCGCATCGCGAATTAATCACATGTATAGACTAGTTAAGTCTTCAAACATTTCAACATGTCTTCAACGTGATTTGAGTTGTTATTGATGAATGAAAGAGGTGACTTGAATAGAGTGAAATAGAAAGAGGGTTGAAGGGGATGAAGGCAAGGGTGTGAAGGGAAGAAGGGCATGATGACGAAGGAATGAGGGGCGTGTGGGGACGAGGAGGCAAGGGAGGATGGGGGGGTTAGAGGATGATGGGGTTAAAGGATGGAGAACAAAGGGGAAGAAGAAGGTGAAGGGGCTGTCAGCCAGTCACAGGTGGAGGGTTGAAGGGGGCTGGAGCGAAGCCCTGAGTCTTTGGCTCGGTGGGCCGTCAAGCATGAAATTGATGTCATTTGACTAACTATGGGAGGAGTTGTTATCAGGTGAGATCAATTCAGGTGAGTGGTGCAGGAGATGTTATCAAGTGATTTTGTAATTAGGTGAGTGGGTGAGATTGTTATCAGGTGAGATTGTAATCAGGAGTCAATTCCCTCCAGAACATACTTTGTTCCAACCCCATATCATGAACTGAAGGAATCGAGATAATCTTGATTTTTTAACCAAAACACCAAACACCACACACACACACACACACACACACACACACACACACACACACACACACACACACACACACACACACACACACACACACACACACACACACAGTGGTGTGGCATTTGTTTTCATAGCCATGGCTCTCTTTGTACCTAAGCCCTTTCTCTCTTTTGCTAGACTTCACATCCATTTTCCCCCGCTCCCCTTGACTGACAGGGACCCCCCAGTCCATGGGTCTGGAGAGTTGGGGTTGAGTGGTGTTATGGAGCAACTTCACAAAGCCCGGGGTAGGGGGGTGGCGTTGCGGGGTCAGAGGTTATGTTTCGCCTGTCAGGGTTGGAATGGTGGTGGAGTGCCGGGATCAAAATATGCCCCGGGCCTCACTAGGTCTAAAAGCAAAGATCTTAACAAGTGCTACTGTTTTTTTGGTGGTTGCTTTTTTAAGACCCACTCTGGGATCTAGTTGTGAATGAAGGTGTTAAAGGACCACCCATTTTCAAACTAAGTTCATATTAGCGCTCACTAAATGCTCATTAATTGATGCTGCCATCTCCTCCTCTGAGCCTCCTCGTCTCAGAGGAGGGCTGTGGGCAGTTCAGTAGATTCAAGATTTCAACCTTTTTCTATTTCAGCATGCAGCAAGAGATACCGGTAGAGATACCGGTAGTTTCCATTAGCTATTAGCTAAACATTTCTTAAGATTTCAATGAAAAAATACCATAACCTTTTATTTTACATACATTTATTTTAAATATTGATGTTATATTATGAATAAACTCTTAGTGTTTGGGTGAAATCCCATGCAATGATTCAGATGCTGTCCTCAAAGTGCTTGAGAAAGCCCAAAGGGGCAAAACGTTGTTTGTTTGGTTGCAATAAAGAGAGGATGGGGAGCAAACATATCGTGTGTGGACATTCCCTTTTTTCTTTTTTTCTCCTCAAAGTGCTCTCATATAAAACTTTGGGCCAGAATGGTTACCTAATTACTTGAAGGATTTCTTTGGGTGAAACTCCTAGAGTGCATCCATCCACCATTGGTTCACATCAGGCCTTTTCTCCCTGGTTGGACAGCTGTCTGGCCAAAGCCATAAGCAGCGCTGCATCGCGTCTTATTAACCGTGAAAAGCGGCTGTGGAAAAACGGATCCACTGAGGATTTCTGGGCTGTGCTGAGTGGATGACCTCAGCTGGCCCTATACTCTACACACACAGAGTCCCTCCCTGTACTGAGGTGAGCACTCAGGCTTGGCATAACAAATCTGTAATCCCGTTACAGCTCTATCGTAATGTTAATAATAACAACCGTTATGTATTTAGAACTCACCTAAAAGCTAAGTTTACATAGTACTTCACAAAAAATGTCATACTATGAAACTGGTGGACACATTCTAAAGAATACTGGTTACAATTTGAATTGGTGAATAAAGTAATAAAAATAAGTTCTGTAGGAGGTTAATTGCATTCAGCCGGTGTCTTTGTCTTCCGATCTCTCTAATCAGGGACTAGATAGACCTGGTATTCCAGGTGAAAGCAAGGACACGTGGAAAACATTGACAAAATGTTTTTTGGACACAATGCCCTGGTCCAGCCCTGTATATGAGTGGGCAGTACTATCAGGTACACAGTGTCCACTTGTGAAGTGCACGGGAAATTAACTTAGTTTCTAACACAGTACATTGACCGAATATGCATTGGAAGGCTGGCTACAGTTAAGGTTAATCCTAACCCTAACCATTCCCTGACGCCCCTGGTTTAGACCAAATCACGTTTGATTAATCAAGTTATTTGTAAACCGAGGATCAATAAGCTCCCAAATCATTCACATACAACCCAGGCAGGTGCATATCTTTGGTCCGACGTCTTAAAGCCCAAACCACACCAAAGGGTTGGGTCGGGACAAAGCGTTTTTTAAGGTAAACCACACCAATGCAACTCCTTGCAACTCAATGAGTTTTCATTGGTGTGGTTTGCAGTCCGACACGCAATAGTCCTTAACACCTACCCCAAACCCACCTAACCCTAACCGCACGTGAGTCTTAACTGGCCTGTACGTCGGAGCCACGGGTGAGTCTTAACCGGCCATGTATGTCGGGCATTATTGGTATGTCGGAGTAACGGATGCCCCCAGACAACACAAGGTTTGAGAAATATGATTATTAGCAAATAGCTATCTAGAGACATACCAATCATGACAATAACGATCCACCAAGTGTTCCAACATGTTCATCATTTATTTAACGGCCTCAGGAGGAGAGGAGTTAATGTCCCATTTAGGAAGCCTAACCACAAATGTTTCCCCTTTTTCCCCACAGCCATAAACCTGTCATTAATGGATCTAGCCATCACAAGCCTTGTTTATGTTTGCTGGCCAGTATTTGTGTGCTTTTGAATATACACAAGCCGAAGTTGTGATCCATAAAAAAACAATCTTCATGACAGCGATTTTTGCATATCATGTAGATGTATTTCCTCCCAACAAAACGTTAACCCCGATACTTATCATTGCAGTTAATTAATTAATGATGTGAAACACTGTATCTTTACAGTTCTGTCCGTGCAATAATGAGTCATGGGACATTTGTTTATTAATGGGGTCCACTCCAGTGGTGTAAATTGCTGTAAAAAATGTTAAGGTATTTCCAATTTTCAGTCAACGGCAAATGTTATACTTTTACTCCACTACAATTATTTGAAAACTTTACTATAGGTCTACATGGTAGATTTGGATTACTATTACAAAACATACATTAACCAATTCAGCCCTATATCTGTACATTTCTACTATTTTCAAAATACATTTAAAAATGGTGAAACGGGTTGTGCATAATGAGTACTTTCCACATTAAGTACATTTCGATGTAAATACTTTTACTCAAGTACATTTAGAATGAATTTACTTGTAATAGAGTATTTCTACATTGCAGTATTGATACTTTTACTTAAGTAAAAAAAGACGTGAGTACTTCTTCCACCACTGATGAGGTCCATGATGAGGTGATGCATGGTTGGCACTGACTGTACTGGTCCAGCATCAGTCATATATGCATTGCTTTGTAAGGCTGAGCTCACACCTTTCATGCAATTCTGTGCTCGTTGGATGCTCGTTGGATGCATGTTGTGTTGTGTCATGGCCGCCCAATGCATTGCCAATGGAGGTCACATGGTTTGACCCAACATTGTGTTGTGTGAGGGGGAGGGGCGGACGACTGCGCCCCTCCCCCTCACACAACACAATGTTGGGTCAAACCATGTGACCTCCATTGGAAATGCATTGGGCCGCTGGGCGGCCATGACACAACACCCAACGAGCACAGAGAATTGCATGAAAGGTGTGAGTGCACCCTAAGGCTCCACTGAAATACACAGGTGCCCAAGGATGAGGTAGTTAGGTGATGCAGACCCTTGCTTTGTTCTCATTATTAAGACAGACATTTATCAACTATTAGCTGATGAATGCGTAACAGCAAAAACAAAATGGAATAGCAGAGTAATTTGTTTTAATTTCAAACAGGGTGTAGACAAATTTGCAAACAAAGTATGTCATATTTAATTAGCACAAACCTTTAAAAAATGTATATGAGCGTCTGTGAGGAAGATCAATATTTTTTAAAGGGGATAGAGCTCACTAAATTGCTAATACAAATTGCAGTTCAGCATACGAAGACAGTCATTCCTCTCACGTGTACAATCATTTTCATGTTTCATGTAGTCAATAACAGTATAATATTTGACTGATACTGTGATTGAACCCAATGCAGATGTTGAGTTAGATGTTGCTTTTCCAACTCCTACACTTCTGTTTTCCATTTAGATCCCAGCACAAAACTCTGTGTCCAGTGTCCACCCACTGTTGAGACTAGAGGTATTGGCCACTGGTCCATTGTCCAAGGTCTGAGCGGACATTTTGGACGAGCGGAGACTATTATTTACGATCCAAAGTTTTGCGTCGGAGAAGCAAGCCCTAGAAGTGATGGCCAGGTCGTCAAATGTCAGAACCAGACATTTGGACTGCATCATGCATGTAGATCGTGCACGCACGCACGCACGCACGCACGCACGCACGCACGCACGCACGCACGCACGCACGCACGCACGCACACACACACACACACACACACACACACACACACACACACACACCCTTCTACACTTTTACTGAGTTTTGAGTTCCATGTGCTTTTTCAATTTGTAGCCTACAAGGGGGATGTCTCAGGAATGAAGGAGATCGAGTTTTCCCACCAGAATGTCAGAATCAAAATAAAACAATGAGGTACCGTATTTGATGTAAGGTATCAGGTATTTTCTCCAGCACACTGTACACAAGGATAGGATAGGGTAGGATCTCTCTCCCATGACCACCCACTGCTCACGGAACCTGTGAGGTAATTGGTTCATCATGTACTCTGCTGGAAAACATACCGTAAATATGTCACGGAGCATTCTGACGAGCTCGCAGCCTCGCAATTAAGCAAGCGTGGGTCTGACATCTGAGGAAATGTAAATGAAGTTACAATACACAGCATGAGAAGGCCTTGTACGATTGAATTTATGTATTTAAACATTTATCTATGAGTTTTCCTCAAAAATAATTATTTATAGGATTTGAAATGAGACATTAGATTTTGAGTTGCTCCGTCCTCTGGTCCGTCATGCTGCCTGAAATTCATGTGACCTAAACTTTTCTCTACTTAGAATGTACAATTAGCATGGTAATAACATGCATAGATTGCAGAGAGACAGCTAGTCGTGCCTCAGTAAACTATAGGATCACAGGTAAACCAATATACGGTACTCATAACCTCACAATATTACCTTACATTACATTATAATGGAAGTAACGAAAACTACTACTAGGGCCTTTGTAATTAGATGAGTCATGAGATGTAATATGTTATTGATCCCCGAAGAGAAATTGAGGTGTTACAGCGGCATAATTTGATAAAATATATAATCTATAATCTTACAAGACACATCACTGACACTCATGCACATAATCACACAAGATCAGGGCTGACACAGAACCATATATGCATTAAGGAAAGAGTTCTCATGCATTAGCATTATGCAGTCTGATAACTCTCAGACTGCATAAACGGAGTTCTACCATGGCATTCTACAAGAGACAGGGTCCAGCGGGACATGAAACACATCAACTAAAACATGATGAAACACATTCCAAAGTGAACACAGAGTTCATACTGATTACTAAGAAAACAGTGGGAGATGCTAAATATGCTGGATTTATACTAGGTTGCACGACACCGGCAGGCAGCTAAGTATAAATCACCCTTAAAGGCAGGCTGGTAACAGATAATGAGCGGTAGATCAAGAACAAAAAGATGGAGGCGGTGAATATTTAAAGTACATGGTCATGATGAACGCGTAACAGAGAAGACATCAAGCTCAAACTCTGTGATTACAGCATAACAGCATAACACACTCGTTAGCAACGCAAACCCCCAACAGCCAGGCTGGGAGAGCAGTGCTTCTCAAACATAAAAAATGTCAAGGATTCCCAGTTTACTATGCATCAAGACCACTGACCCCATAACTCAGAGAGTGTACATTTGTACACTCTCTGAGTTACAGATCTGTAAGGGTCCATTAGGTTTCCCCGCTTTGAGCACCAGTGTGGTAGAATATCACATGTACTTATAGAATATAGAAATAAACTGAGACAAATACAGATGTTCTGTACAGTAGGCCTCATTATGTTTCACATGCAAAGTGTATGAAAAAAAAAAACAATTCGGAGGAAGCAGGAGAAGGAAAACAATGTAATAAAACAATGTAATAAAAACATTATTAAAGCACAGCTTTCCTATAGAAAGCAACGGACGTATTGACCCTGACACCCCTCCCTCCCTCCCTCCCGCACGCACGCACGCACGCACGCACGCACGCACGCACGCACACACACACACACACACACACACACACACACTGTTTACAAAAAGATGGCCGTGACGCACAGCAACATTTTAAAATCGAGTTAAAGGCTCAAAAACAGCCCTATTTCCATGGTGAAAAATATTCCACACGGATCATGTGTAATGGCTTCAATCGCTGGCAGATAGACGCTACACTATGTGAGCAAGCCCTGCAGTGAATATGTTTCCCTGTGCAGTTGAATGAAATATGCCAGTGGCAGCAGGCTAGCGGGGTGAAGAAGCTGACCACATCTGCATGCTTGTTTACCTGCCTGGTTTTCTTTAGCCGCGTCTGTGGAACGGATGAATGTTTTGAAGCAATTCCCCGGCAGGGACAGCCGGGCTGTCAGCAAAGCTAGCTGGGCATGCAGTCAAAGTCTTAACACCCGCTCATGCACGCACGCACACACGCACAGCGCACGCACACACGTATTACTATACTTGTGAGGAAATAAACATTCCAGGACAATTTTATGATGCATTTTTACAATATTTTAGCATTTCCATCCCTATCTACCTATATATACAAGCTCACACAAGCTCAGAGCACCAAACTGGCACATCATAAATCAGGCGTAAGTCTAATACTTACCCCTAAACCTTCAAAATCATTAACCCCAACCTGTATCCTTTGCTAATTGTAAGCCTCTAAAAGTCTATTAAACAACCATTTATTTATCTTGAGAGGACCAGGAAAATGGTCCTCACCATGTCTATTTCTCACTTCTACTAGTGGGGACATTTGGACTAGTAAAGTAGGCCTACACACATATGTGTGTATGCATGTGTGTGATATGCGTATATGAGCCAGCCAAGCTTGTGTGGGCATCAGTCAGCCATATATTCCATGGGCGTGGTGGGTACAGACTGGACGCTCCTACGCCTATGCCTTCCCTCACCCGGCCCCCAGGGGCACAGGGCTGCCAGTGTCTTTCAACCCCAACCCCGCCTTACATTTCACCTAGAATCTTTAATAGTGTGTACGTGACTCATGTGAGATCATGTTGACCTTGTTCCGTGTTATGTCAGTGCGTAACTTGGAACTCTTTAACTTGCACAAGTGTCAATTCCATTTTTGTTATGTGTGGGGGTTACAGTAAAATGGCAAAAAAATTGCTGCATAAAATGTTCCAGCTTTCGAACCTTCCAACCAACGAGTGAGTGACACACATGTTGTTGTCACTGACTCGTCTTCTTTTCCCCTCCCTGCAGCCCACAGGATGAATAAACAACACCAGGCTGGTATTTATGAATGCTCATCTCAATAAAATGTCCTTCATGTCAAGGTCCTATACAGCCTGTAAGACCTTGACATGAAGGTCGTTTTATTAGCTCAACGGCATGAAACAGTTCAACATCAGCGTACAGTAGTCCGTTTTAAAGCCAGCTCAGAAAAGCAAGTGTACAACATACTCGATCCTAACAGTAGGCCTAAATGAGATAAATGGACAGATGGGCGGGTTGTGAACGCTTTAGAGATTTCAAAGTTGGCCTTCATCCAGAAAAGGTTTAGGAGTCAGTGATGAACATTTGAACATTTTAGTGTGATGCCTTCATTGAAGAATACAAATAAAATTAAAATCTTGTAGTAAATGGTGCATTTAAAGGTTTAGGAGTCAGTGATGAACATTTGAACATTTTAGTGTGATGCCTTAATTGAAGAATACAAATAAAATTAAAATCTTGTAGTAAATGGTGCATTTATATAGCGCCTTCATCCAAGGCGCTTTACATATAGATTGTGCATTAGATTCACCCATTCACACACACATTCATCCACCGATGGCGGCGTAAACCATGCAAGGCACCAACCAGCATATCAGGAGCAATTAGGGGTTCAGTGTCTTGCTCAAGGTCACTTCGACACTAACTCTGGGGGAGCCCGGGTTAGAACTGGCAACCTTGCGGTTACCTTCAGGCCACTGCTGAGCCAACGCCGCGTAGTGTTTGATCCATTTTAATGACAGGTTTTAGGCTTGAACGAGACAGGTTTTTCACTGAAGATATTGGCAACTAATGTTAACAGCTGAGAAAATAACTGATTGTCAAGGGATACAGAGTCAAGTTCATTACCAAACTGCGGTCAGAGTAGAAAATGATGTCAAATGTTAGTTCAAGGATTTGTTCTACTTACTCAGGTGGTATATGTGTTGGCATATACTGTACTGTACAAATGCAGTCATACACACATGGGCCGTTATATTTATGAATAAACTCACAGACACACGCACACACACACACACACACACACACACACACACACACACACACACACACACACACACACACACACACACACACACACACACACACACACACACACACACACACACACACACACAGACAGACAGTCACATCAGTGACTAACAGATAATGAGACCCACAGAGGCCTCTCCTCTGAACCTCGCCATCTCTCATGTGTTCTTTGTAACATGGCTTGGTGCCCCATGTCTTGACCATCATTCTCTCCCTCTGTCACCACCACATTACAGCCCATTATCCTACACACACAGCCCCCGTTCAAGGCCATTCCTGAGGACATGTGGTAGAATGTTATTCTAAGATGAGGTAAGTGCATCGTTTTGTCGGAGCCCACTCTCTCTGACCTGCCTGCTGCCATGCATACTGACCTGGCTTTCAACCGAGCCCTCAGAATGGCCTGGCAACGTTGAAGCCGATTCCCTACTGGTCAAAAGTGGTACTGCAGTTCATGGCTGAGCCCAGGTTAAATGTATGAATGAAACGTGACGTAGGACGTGACGTAGAGGTATACCACAAGAACGGCGCGAGGGGTACTACGATAGGAGCCAACCAATCATATCGACGCTCGAGGGGTATAGTACCCGGAAGACATCGTTGTTCTTCTATGGCTTCAAAACGCCACTGAGCAACTTCCATTGAAGTGAATAGCGGGGGGCGGGGCTGTCGCTCCTCAATCCGTTCTCTAGATATATAGCTCTATGCTTTCAACACACTTCCTAACAGAGATGCTGGTGGTGCAGAGGCGGGCCTTCGCAAGTTCACGTTTGTCAAAGAAATGAATAGAGGGTATGCGCATGCATAAAGTGAGTCGTAAATCGAGTGGCAAAGTGAGTTTAATGTTGTTTAACGTCGGATCAGATATAGGACTTTTCTGTTTGGATGTATACGGACTGTCAAAGGCCAGAAAGTAGTTTTTTTGCCACTCAGTATGATGATGATGGCACGCATATTTTCTTTTGTTGTACTTTGGGCCCCGAGACTCAAAAAGAGCACCGACCTTCATCACTCCTTTTTGGACGTCCAAGTATTACATGAGTATCTCAGGTGGGAATGGTATACCCAGTATGTTATCAATTGCGTTGTGTTGGTTTAGTATATGCACTGTACTGCTGTACCGCAATCTGTCTAGTTTTAATATTCTCCTTGTTTTCCTTCATCTCTTTGTTCTCTTCTTCTACATAATACATATCCTTCTTTGTTCTTCTCCATCCATTTGATAATAATAATGATTATCAGTGGCTCTGGTCTGCATAGAGAAATGGCAGACACGCTGAGTCATCATGACAATAACACTGACTCTAATGTCCTAATGACTTGTAGACGTAGATAAATAGCTGACAGTCCTTTGATAACACTAACACCACCCCATAAACATGGAGGTCGTTTAGGCTGTGGCTGAGGGATTACCGTTTGTCTGCCCTCTGCTCCACAAGATAAGAGCAGATGCTCTAATGGCTGTGTTGTTGCCGTGGGACCAGTGGAAATTCTGGCTCATAAAGGGAACACTATATACTGTACTCACTGTACTGCGCCGTCCATCTGTGACTATACTGACACGGACTTCAAGCGCTTTGGGTATTTAGAAAAGCGCTATATAAATCTGAGCTATTATTATTATTATTATAGTATACTGAACGTTTTACTTATGGTCTCTGCACCTTTAACTGCTTGGACCCCATCATGCCTATTCTGAGGGGAACATTCGCCAAAACATTTCGATCTGCAAGCTCAGAACACGGCACGTTGCGTTTTGAACTCGTTCGGCTAATTCTTTGGTGAAGATATTTGGTGTAGACGTAAAAATAAAAGCGATCAGACAACAGTTGTAACAAAATGGTTTTTTAGTGGTTAAATATCACAACACAAAATGGAGAAGGAAGCAAATTCATAATTGTATCTTAGAAATGACAATGGCTGATTTTCCCTTCTGCCCTAGGCTTTACATTTTGGGCGACCCAAAGCAGGTTGCCCATTGTGATTATGTGGATTTCATCCTGACGGCTAGCATAATTGGTAGACAGGTTCTGATGAAGGGTTGTAAGAGATTGGTAGGGTTGCTAACTTATGAAGAAACGGCCTATAGAAGGTCTGACAGACTGGATAAATATATCCGCAAGTGGGGAGGGTATATAATGTATATTGCTGTCAGAGATCCCAATGTGGTGTGAGTGCAACATACTTATTTTTGTCGTCTTTTTTTCCACTGGATATATTGTACGTCAATATTATTAAGAACCAAATGGCATTCTCTTTCTTTTATTGTGTTGTATTGTATTTACATTTTGTCTTGTTTTGTTTCATGTGTTGTCTATTTGTATGTCTGATTCTTTCTGTGTTTTTTCTGTGTACAATTTGAAAAAAGGAATAAACATTGAGTCATAAAAAAGGAGGATCACATTTTGATGTGATGGACTGCTTGAATATTGCAATTTCACGTGTATATAGTGTATATATTATTTCACTGTACAACGTCGACCCCTTTGACTTATAGGCACCAACTGATGTATTGTTGTCTCCACCAGGCCGAAGGCATGGGGAGAGAGTATGTTTTGCACTCCGTCCGTGTGTGTGTCCGTCCGTCCGTGTGTGTGTGTGTCCGTCCTTCCTTCCGTCCGTCTGTGTACAGCTAATCTCCGGCACCGTTAACCCGGTCGATGCCAAACTTTGCACACACACTCCCTGGATGGCAACGATGAACCTCTGCCCCACATTTTCCAGAACGGCCTGTTATAGCGCCACCATGAGGCAGCTTTTCACATTTTTACCTAAAACTGCACCGATCTGCGTGAAACGTTGCATGCACACTCCCTAGTGGCCAAGGACAAACCTTTGACCTGCAATTTCCGCATCTGCCTTTTATAGCGCCACCAGGAGGCTGACTTTTGTAAAACACCTTTTTTGATATTACTCCTCCAGATTCTGTCCACAAATCTCACAAATCGTTACACAGTATCTCTATGGTCATGTGCTCAAGTCGGATCTGTCCGATATTTCATATTCCATCCTAATTGGCTATAATTGGCTTTCACAGTTTGCAAGATTGCCCCGTTTTGAACAAAAGCCTCAAATCATGAACGCAGCATACAATTTACGTGAAATCTTTCACACATTTTCTTACTAGGCTGAGGAATATATCCCACCCTTTTCACATTGGCCTGTTATAGCGCCACCAACAGGTTGATTTTTGCAAAACACATTTTTGGAACAAAATGCCTCAAATCATCCAATTGCCATCAAAGGCTCCTAAACATTACTCCTAAACATTTTGCCAAACATCACACACACTCCTATCCTCCTGGTGGAGACCTGTGCCCGGAAGGGCACTTTTTCTAGTTTGTTCTATTACCTTGCTCAGTCAGGTGGAAACAAGACATTTTAATGAGAGCATTAAATGAAGTTACCATGTGGCTCGATATGGACCATATTGCTTGGGAATCGTTGGTAATCCCTAAAGCCTACTTATGCTGCATTTCCACATAACAGCCCAGCACCGCACCGGCACCGTCTGCTTGTGCAGTCACTTCCATATACAGTGAAGAAAGGGCCCAAAACGGGTGCCAATTTTGGCCCCACTCCCTGAGAGGTCTGAGGCTGTGGATTTGAGAGGGAATAAGCCCATTTCCATTGTGCTATGGAAATGGGACATTACTTAATAATACTACGACAAATGGCGAAAAATTGCAGATCTGTTATCACCACGTGTTGTGAGTTTTCCCCAAGATAGGGACGCCAGGTTGAAAGTTGTTAAACCTGTTAACATCTGCTCTGCATGGGATAAAAGAGCAAAACAATCAAAAACCTAAACCGGTGGAGCTGTGTTCTTTTATGAGAGGCTGAGTGAAGTTCTGTTCACTAACTGGGTCCATATGTGTCCCATGTCAAACAACAGAAGCCCTATGGGTGTTGCGTGTCTGGTTTGATCAGTGGGAGGAAAAGCAACAGTGGATCCAATGGAAAGACACTTGCTAGTCCAACAGTGTCAGACCTGGCAACCCGGGAGCTCATCTTGCTACAGCTCGAGGATAAATCCAAAACTTGGCAATGTCAGAGGTTTGGTGGAAACAAGTTAGCCAGGACTCTAGCAATGGCTTAGATTGTTTAAGATCCTCTGGATATCCAATCCAATTGTAAATGAGGTTTGAACGCAGTGTAATATCTGCCAAAAAGAAACGGATGAATGATCACCTGGGGAATGATTCTCAGTTGAATGCAAAAACAACCCAGACGTTTGGTGGAAACTGCTTCAAAATCCAAAGTCCTAGCAAAACAGTGGAATAGTTATTCTGGAAAATCACTATCTTGCCTATGGGGAACAATTACTGTGGAAACCATCTTACTGTATGGTGGCACGCTGCACTTAGTATGGAAACAGATTGAATGCATGGTAACCCACAAAGCTTTGTAACCATCTTTGAAAACAAAGAGTTCATAATCACAACTTAAGCCCTCAAAGCAAAGTGAGTGAGTGAGTGAGTTACAGCCGAGTTACATCAAGCGATTGTGTGCGTAAAACGCGCACACGCGAGCCCCGCATACACGCACTTTAAAATAGGACTGGATCTATAAGTATGTGTGTGTGCGTATACGTGCAAACGCACGCTGAAAAGCCTGGTGTAGCTCGGCCGTGAGTGAGTGGGTGAGTGAGTGAGTGAGTGAGTGAGTTGAAATGTATTGTATTCTAAATGCATTGTTATAAATGAATAATATTGCAATCCCTAATCTAAACACAATTTATAAACAGATGAACTAATAATGTAAATATAATCAATCAAGAATCACAATCCTTAGCATTGACATTTTTAGCACTGACTGTAAATTCATTTTAAAAGTGATGTAAAGTGTCATGAATGAAGGAATCATCTTCAAGGGGCTGTCCCTTTCCTTTTACCATTTGGAGCCTCACACCCTCAAGCACTTACCAGCCGACGCTGCATGGCGCTTATTTGACATGGGGGGTAAGATCAACATAATGGAATGAATTCTGTACTGGCCATATATATGGAGCGTGTCTTGAGCATTCTGCTGCACACCTCAAAGGATCTGAGCCTCCTCAGAAAGAAGAGGGTACTCTGTGTCTTTTTATAGACAGCGTCTGTGTTCAGAGCCCAGGTTCTCGTCTAGGTGAACTCCCAGGTACTTTTATTTTAGCATGTCATCTTGACTGACGATCCAATTTTTTTAAAGTTATCCCACTTTTCCCATTTGTTGTGTCGCATTTACTATGAAACCTGTTACCCTGCATCTCCCGTCCGTTAGTCACAACTCCATATATGGTCACGCCTCGTGACATCACGCCTCCATATATGGTCACGCCTCGTGACATCACGCCTCCATATATGGTCACGCCTCGTGACACGTCACGCCACCATATATGGCCATATGAAAATCACGATACTGACCTCATCTAACCCAGGATACCCATACACGGAGAATTAGACTGGATCATCACCTAGATCTGCATATATGGAGTCAGCCAGCAACTCTTTAAAACAAAAAGAAAAAAACGTTTTTGGAAGAAAACTTTAACAATTTAGAATATTTTAAAAATACTTCAAATACTACAAATTTTGTACGGGGGTCCCTCCCTGGCACTAAATCTTTTCAGATGGGAGTCCTTTGGCATGAAAGTGTTTGAGAACCGCTGTCCTAAAAATCTTGCAGGCTCTTTCATCATTGTAGGCCTGCCTGCTATTAACATCCTAAGTAAGTAAAATCAATTTAGTCATTGGGTGATGCCCAACAGAAGTGACTCAGCGTGACCATGTGGTCATGAGGAAGTTGCTGGCTATAAATCTTTTTTCGTCCCTGAGTGCCAAAGCAAAGTCCTCGTATGCACAATGATGTTTTTATGAGTTCTGTTTTCAAACTGACACTCCACCAGACAGTCTTTTGAGCACGTGAACCAGACCAATTATAGGCTCTACGAATGCTATACCCTGATTCATACTTACATACCGAAAATAGCCGATCTACAAGCTTGAAGTTGTAGTTTTTCGATCGAGGCGCTGCCTAGCCACTTGAACCCCATCCTATTCTGTGGGTGGAACATTCGACACGAATAGCAGATATACAAGCTCACAACGTTGTGATCTCATCAGGCCCAGAGTTTAAGGATGCCTCTGTCAGAAAGGTACCTGATATGCGTTCGAGTGGGCACAGGGATAAAGTATACCTGTCTGCACTGCGGAGTCTGTTAATCCAGATCATCTATTGATTCTATACAAACACAATTGGCCATGTTTGGAGGAGGCAAGATGGAGGTGGCCTTTGTTTCTGCACGTACTCCCACGGTGTGTGGCGGTGGCTGTCAACATGGAATGTTGAACAGGAGGAGTAGAATTGACTGGAGACGCTATTGTCCCGTTCCAGGGAGGGTACAACACAGAAAAGTGTTTGGAGGAATTCATTGACGTATTAACTAAATTATTAACTAAATTGGGAGAAAAAAAAGGGGTGAAAATAATTACTTTAGAGTGGGGGAGAAGAACTGTACCCTTGGAGCTGTATTTAATTAAATCCAGAAATGACTACATTAGAAGATCAGTGAGGTTGCGATGGTTTGGACGGGCAAGAGGAGAAGAGAAAATCAGAAGAGAAGGATTATGGATGCGCTGTGACTGAGACGCGGCATGCAGGTGGAGTGACTGAGGACGACAGAGAGAAGAGAAGCAGCATGGAAACAAATTAATGATCTGCCAGTGGCGATCGCCCCTGATGAGAATCAGCCGAAAGAAGAAGAAGGCAGGGGTTGACACTAACGGTTGCCCGTTTGCCCGGGGCAAGTCAAAAAAATGGTCGGGCAGGTGAAGGTTGCTACCGGCTTGCCCGATCGGGCAAGTGTGCATTTTGAGTGAACGTCTTAGTTTAGTTGGCTATATAAACATTTACACAACATGAGATATATATGTCTTGAACGTGATCATTGCTCGCCGCCTCCGCATCTTCCCCTGCTTTCTATCTCTCTCCCAAGCAAGTGAGCTTGTGTGTGGATCAGCTGTTTTCAAAGTTTTCAACTGGGAAAGGAAACGTTGCAAGCATGCAAGTAGAAAGTAAAAAATACGTTAAAATAAACAGTAATGCAAAATGTAGGCCTACAATATATTTTGGGGGGCAAGTGGCCATGAGCTGAGGGCAAGTGGAACATGACCTTTACTTGCCCGACGGGCAAGTGCCTCTGAGACCTTAGTGTCAACCCCTGAAGTATAGGGAGACTGATTCCTAGTGTGGTCTCTTATATTTATTGAAGCACTGCTGTCCCTGTGTCTATTCACACAGTTATTAGATTACTCCTATAATGGCTGTGAGACAGATATCAGAGTAGTACTGTTGATCTAAGATCATTGTTGGGCTTTTAGGTCGTGCAGAATGTGACCGCCAAAACACCTCTCCCCCTGGGCCTGAACAGGTTGGAAGTGTTTTTATTGGCCTAACATTGCCCTTATTTTGGTTAGATTTTATCCTTATGGGAATCTACCACTAATAGATAGACATATATATAGACATATTACGGTCTTCATGCTACTACTATACAAGATTTTTACTACCAAGACATGAACAGCATTATTTTACGAGCAAATCACCTTTTCTCAGAATGAATGCATGAATATGATAATTAGTCTACAAATGCATGCCTTTGTGTTTGAGTTTTAGATGAGACGTTAGTCTTTGTTGGGGACTTCAACAGTGATCCTGCCCCCGCATTCCAATAGCTTCCAAGATAGTCTTGATAAACAGAAGCTAAAGCTCTCACTGATTCCTTCTCTCTGGTCCTTTGACCTCCTCTCCTAAGCTGATAGGTTGTGGAATCCCAGCCACACTGCCTGTGGCATTCCAACCTATCTCCCTCCTAGGGAGTCCAAGCTGGATGAGGTGCGTGTGAGAGAGAAATATTGTTGCTGTCGAGCAGAAACCTTTGCAAGTCCATATTTCAAATTAATCTTTTTGGGGTAAATGAATGCCCTGCTTACTTTGTAGCATCAGTGTCATACAAAGGATATCAAGTTCACACACATGTGAGCTTGTAGTATCATCTAAATGTATTATCTGTGGGTTTCATGAATACTGAACGAATGAAAAGTATTAACAAGAACCTAATAACTACATTGACTGCAACATAGGTTATCTTATTCCATTTCCTGGAAAGTATAATATACTTTCCAGGAAATGGAAAAAAATAACCTACAGTATGTTGCAGTCAATGTAGTTATTAGGTTCTTGTTATTACTTTTATTATTATAGTTAACGGTTAAATAACACTTTTGGAGCAGGTTTCCACCCAACAGCGACGATATGTAAGTCCTGGGCACTCTCATTCTCTCAGAAAGAACCGATCTGTTGCTCTCTACCCATGTCAATATTATTTTTGTACTCCAAATATTCAGAGGAAAAGAGTTCAAATTGTACAAAATTCCGTTTTTTTTAAAAAGCCGGCCTTAAAGCCACTGGCTTTTACTGATGAGCATTTCTCCCATTTCTGCGTCGTTCCAACTTATAAAAGCCATGCAGTGGTGAAAATGTATTATGTATATTTACGCAAGCACACACACCTTTTATGGGCACGCACGCACGCACGCACGCACGCACGCACGCACGCACGCACGCACGCACGCACGCACGCACGCACGCACGCACGCACGCACGCACGCACGCACGCACACACACACACACACACACACACACACACACACACACACACACACACAGGAATGCAGCCATTGTATGCATCATAAATTCCAGAACACATGCAGTCAGAAGGTGGACCCCGCTGGTGCCAGCCAGAGTGTCCCTGCGATGCAACCACGGGAAAATATGCCTCCATCAAGAGATGATGGATCATAATAATCATAATAATAATAATGATATTAACTAGAAAGGTGTGGCTGCACCGACCACACTTAGCAAAAAGTTTATACAGAGTGTTTATCTGGAATGAAGTTGGGCAATTACTATAGTCTGGTTACCCACTGCAACCACACTAATAATACTAATGTGTGTGTTTGTGTGTTTGTGTGTTTGTGTGCGTGCATGTGTGTGTGTGTGTGCGCATGCATGTGTGTGTGTGTGTGTCTGTGTGTGTGTGTGTGTGTGTGTGCATGTGTGTGTGTGTGTGTGTGTGTGTGTGTGTGTGTGTGTGCGCGCGTGCATGTGTGTGTGTGTGCGTGTGTGTGTGTGTGTGTGTGTGTGTGTGTGGGTGTGTGTGTGTGTTTTGCATGTGCACATAGGGCTTCCCCTAAGCCCAAGATAACCCCCCTGTAAGCCCCCTGACATTTCTGGCGGCTCATACAGTATATCATTTCTGTGGGGCAGAAACCTTGTATCTCCATAGTTTAGTCTTACTAGACCTGTACGTGCCCGTCGCCGTCGGCCACCGGCCTACTTGGGTGTGTGTGTGTGTGTGTGTGTGTGTGTGTGTGTGTGTGTGTGTGTGTGTGTGTGTGTGTGTGTGTGTGTTCTACATAAACAGATCAGAGGGGTTTGGTTCCCCTCGGAGGGCTGTTTAGCCAGTTAACAAACTGCTAGCAGGAACAAACACACACCTCACTGATGGAAACAGCAGGAACCGTGAACAAACACACACACACACACACACACACACACACACACACACACACACACACACACACACACACACACACACACACACACACACACACACACACACACACACACACACACACACACACACACACACACACACACACACACACACACACACACGGTGCAGGCGGCCTGCAGTGCAGTGGCACACAGATGTAAACCAGGCCTCACCAGAGCGGCAATTGGGGGTTCCTTCCGGGTAACCCTGCATATGTGTGTGTGTGTGTGTGTGTGTGTGTGTGTGTGTGTGTGTGTGTGTGTGTGTGTGTGTGTGTGTGTGTGTGTGTGTGTGTGTGTGTGTGTGTGTGGTTTACACTTATTTGATGTGGAAAGCTAATGGACCAGTGAGAAAAAGGAATTAGGGTGGCAAACAAGAAGGTCTTGTTCCATTTGGACATTGGGAATCAAAATGTTGGGTTTTACACCTGTCTTTCTCAATGTGGGGACCGTTCAGGGACCCTCAGGGTACATGTAAGGGGTTCCGAATGGACCCTTACAATAACTATGAGAGAAGCCACACTCTCACATGACCATGGTGGTTGGTTTAATTGTTCTTTTTTTTTAAAAAACATATGTTTATTGATTTTTCTTTACAACATAGTATTTTCAAAGCAATTATTCACATATATTTTTCCCCCCACAACCACATGGCAGCACAAATACTAAACAAAATCTTCAAAGAAACATCAGGAAATGTCCATAAATACAAAGCAAATGAACAAAAACAAAAGAAAAAAGAAAAACGGTTGTGGTTGGTTTAATTTAATTAATAATTTATTAAAGCTCTGGAAACCTAAATAACAATACTGTTGTAGTGGTAAATGGTGCATTTATAGTAGTAGCGGCCTTCGGTCTCGAGAGACCATGGCACAAGTGCACTTGGATTGGATCAGGTGGTGCTGAGGGAACAGTACTTTGTGTGTCTGAGCAGCCCGTGCCTTTATAGTGCCTTTATCCAAGGCGCTTTACATAGATTGTGCATTACATTAACCCATAACCCATTCATACACACATTCATACACCGATAACAGAGGAAACATGCAAGGCAATTAGGGGTGGGGGTGGGGGGGGCATGCAGAAAATATAAAATGTCTCCCTCTTGCGTCTTGTCTCTCGTTGCACCAGGAATGCATACTTAATAGTCTATTACAAAGACATGGGGTCGTGTAATCAATAACAGAACAGAGAACATGCAGCGTTAACTGCAGTTAAGCCTTTCTTTACACCAGAATACTGCCAGTGTCTAGACTCTAGACAGTCTACAGAGTCCAAGCGCATTCAAAAGATGGCGGAACAATACCATCCATCAACACCCATCATCAGCGAGCTGAAGTCGCCGTTTGATTTAACCGAGGACTTGACAAGAGAGCATTCCTCATGTCTGGCATGGCTTATTTTATTCTCTTCAGACACTTTCATATGCCATTGTTTCACCCTCATTCCACCATCGGGTTGTAACCTCTTATATCCATATTTTAACTTTTTGTGTTTTTGTGTGAATTAAGGCCCTATACTTGATCATGCTACAGCTTCACACAATAGCATCACAAGTAGCAGATCTGCAAGCTTGAGACACGGGGAGAAGCGACGCGTTTTGAGCTTATCGATCTGCAATTGTTCACACTTTTCAATTCGAATCCTGAAAAAGTAACAGTTTTGGACATGAGGTTTCCACCCAACAGAGACGATATAAACCGGCTGGGCAGGATGATTAATGCGAGATCTAAATGGTTTGTGTTTTATTTGGTCCTCATATGTCAAACATATGAACTGTTTCATGAGGATGAGTATTTATTTGTATGTTTGTGTTTGTTTGCTATTAAATATAGTTTTTCATATATATTTGTTTACAATTATCCAAAACAATAAATCAACTTTATTACAGCATACAATAACAATAGTGGATTGTGCTATCATTTCTGTGAATATTGTCCTATTTTGATAAAGTGAATAATTATACATTTATATGGAATCTGTGTGTGTGTGTGTGTGTGTGTGTGTGTGTGTGTGTGTGTGTGTGTGTGTGTGTGTGTGTGTGCGTGTGTGTGTGTGTGTGCGTGTGTGTGCGTGTGTTATGTGTGTATCGGGCATAACTCACAACGATTGACCTTGAACTTGGCGTGTGTCTTCTTTGTCCCAGATGACCCAGGCAATTTGGTCGGACCAACGGTACAAAAAAACAACACAACTATCTGTGTCTAATTGTCTGAATGTCCGTGGATACACTGACAACATGTAAAAGTACAACAAATACGAGTGGGCCATCATTCCAAACTTGCATCGTTCCCGACTTGCATGGTTCCCGAGTAGGCCGATGGCCGGTTATAACCGTGGAAACGAGTACCGTACTGGGTACTCTAACAAGAGGGTACGGTAAGTACTCTGACAACAGGTACAACGAGATGGGTATTGCATATCTTAAAGGGGTGGGTCATGGATTCCCAAATTGCATTGTTCCGGCAATTTACATATATACAGTTCCAGACTTGCGTGTATTTATAGTGCAGTTAATAGAACAAGCCTCTGTCATTGCCATATGAGAAGTTCCCATCGCCAAGTTAGTTTCAGAGTTAAAGTAACCAGCTTGATTTGTAAGCGAGGCCTGCTCTAGGACGATCAGCAAGAAGAATTTAAGTAGTTTGGTAATATCTGCCCATTTATCTGCATGTTGGCTGCATTTCTATTTGTCTGTCTGGCTGCTGCATGATTTCCTGTTTCACTGTCTACAGGTGTTTTTGTGCTAATTGTACATGTATTTTCTGGCTGCATGTACATGCATCTTGTCTCACATGCTTGTCTGCCTGCCTGCCTGCCTGCCTGCCTGCCTGCCTGCGTGCCTGCCTGCCTGCCTGCCTGCCTGCCAGCCTGCCTGCCTGCCTGCCTGTCTGTCTGTCTGTCTGTGGGGTTTTTCCCAGAGAGGAAACCATCATAGCTGGTGATAAAGTTGATAGACACTGCTGTATGTCTGCTGTGTGTGTGTGTGCGTGTGTGTGTGTGTGTGTGTGTGTGTGTGTGTGTGTGTGTGTGTGTGTGTGTGTGTGTGTGTGTGTGTGTGTGTGTGTGTGTGTGTGTGTTACTTCTCTAAAGCAAACTATATAGGCTACTACTGTGTATATATACTTTTGGGTGGGTTAGGGTTTCTTATGTGGTCTCTGTCACAGTATGTGAAATGTGTCCCCTGCATTCACCCATCCTACAACTACTGGGAGCAGTGGAGCTACTGTATTGATGCAGCGCCTCACAGAGCAAATAAGGGTCTTGCTCAGGGACACTTCGACCGAGGCTGGGGGAGAGAACCGAGGACCTTCGGATTCCCAGGTAGTCTCTCTACACGTTCAGCTGTGTGTGTGTGTGTGTGTGTGTGTGTGTGTGTGTGTGTGTGTGTGTGTGTGTGTGTGTGTGTGTGTGTGCGTAAGTGTGTGCATGTCAAACCAACCAGTTACCAGTCTGTGCATACAGACAGGAAGTAGAAGATAGCCGTAGCAGGAAACGGGGGCAGCGGGATTGATGTGCACAGTGTATGGGCTGATGATAACACTATACGATAAGACAACACAGGTGGTCTGTCCATTTGACTGGACACACACACACACTAATAGAATTTATATGTGGGTGGGTTTCATTGTGGGTGTTTGCGTGCGTGCACACGTGTGTGTGTGTGTGTGTGTGTGTTTGTGTGTGTGTGTGTGATAGGGAGGGATTCTGTCTGTGAAGCCTGTTTCCCAATGGACAAACAACCCACTCACTCCCACTAACATCTGGCTTTTGTCTTTAGAGGTAAAGGTTACAATCTGCATTCATTCCCAGGTCAAATGACATGTGCAGTAGACACAGGTATGCATCCGGCCCAGCTCCAATCAGCAGTAATGGAAACATCACACAAGCTCATATTTGCTAGGTTGTGGACAAAGTACTCTGTAACGAGAGAGAGCGCGGAAGAGTGCCACACTTCACCAGCATGTTTGTCATGTCAAATGTGAAAAATGCGTGTGTGTGTGTGTGTGTGTGCGCGCGACTGTGCATGCGTGCATGTGCGTGCGTGTGTGTGTATGTATGTGCGTATGTGTGTGTCAGTGTGTCACTGTGTTTGTCTGTCAGTCTGCCTGAAGCCCGGGCCAATCCTTCCTTCATTCATTCATTCTTATTTGTTCCTGTTTACTCCATGGGCACCAGCACCAAAGTGGTGACCATTAAAGGCAGGCCAGCCGCTTACAAACACTGGCTAAGAACCCAGGAACACACAGATAAAAGCACAACCTTCCTGCATGTCTAAATGAAGACAAATGGAGACATTTGCCACGTAGAAGAACGTGGATCCACAATAGAGCTCCGTAGTGTCATGCTGTGGTTATTGCTGCTGTATAGTGTTATGGTGCAGTAGTTCACAAACCTTTTCATTTCAAGGACCCGTTTGGTCTCTAAGCCAGCTTGAGATGCAGCATCCCATTTTAGAGGGGGTGGTCCTATTACGCATAAGTAAAACATTACATACAAATACACATTTTCTATATAAAATCCACATAGGTTAAACATTACTTGAGAAGTTAGCAAGTTGTGAGCAGTATACCCATCCCTATGGGGTACGCAGGGATACTACACGGGGTATGTGAAGAAAGTGCAAATGTGATTTTATTTATTTATTTTACTTTGTTTAACGAAAACATTGACAACCTTTGTGTGCACCTATACCAATTTCACTAGTACAACTTTATATTGAATAGAAAGCATGTCGTTTCAAACGTATTGACATCAAAACAGAATGTTGTAGTAATTTCTCCAGTTTTTTTCTTTATTTTTATTAGCTATGCATGACTTTCAGCCTATACCTTTTTGTTCAGAAATGTGGATATTTGTTTTTCGTATTAAATTGAAACTATGTTACCAGAAAATGTACTGAAATAAACTAAACTTTAAACTCTGAGAGTGTACAGTAAATGAACCAAATTAATGGACCTTTTGTACACACCTGAGTTACAGACCCGTAAGGGTCCATTTGGTTCCATTTGTACACTCTCGGAGTCACAGACCCGAAAGGGTCCATTCCAAACTATCAATACTTTAGCTGGGGACCCCTGGAACCGTCTCAAGCAACCCTGGAGTGGAGCTCCACGGACCCTATACTTACTGAGTGTTATCGTGGAAGTCCCATTGTCTGTCTGTCTCTGTCTCGCATCTCACACAGACACACATGCACACACGCACGCACGCTTCATGGGAAAATGTAGTGTTGTGGTTAAAAGGTAATTAGAGAAGCCTTGATCGTCAAGTTGTGGTCAAAGTAACCTTTAAGCAAGGCACTTTAAAAGCAAAGCACTCTATTATGGGTAACTGAAGACTTTCTGCTAATGTTTGGTTAAGACAGTAGAGAGATGATAAAATGAGGACACAGAGGATGGATGGGTGACATCATGCAAACACTGACCTGAACCACATTTTAAGTTTTGAACCCAGGTTCAGCCACCAGGCTGTACCGGTTCATGAGTGCAGCACCACTTTACTTTATTTGTTTATTTGGATGGGATAACGCATATTAATACATGCATGATGTAATGTAAATTACACACGATTTAGCAAGGACGCAACTTTCCGTGCCAATATTTTCATAGATTTTCCTCAAATCTCAAAACACCACATTCATCCTACATTGACCCATTCCCACTCTCCCTGCCCTATACACACAGTCCCAATTACACAGATCTATACATACCACACACAGTGCCAAAAACTAGGATGCACATTTTCAAGCGTGACTTGCACTGATGCAGATCTCACAGGAAATTAATGGTCATCCTTACAGGCTTTTCACTGTCACTATGACACTTCTGGTGACACAATATTGTGGACGTTGCACAATATAAATTGAGTTTAATGAATAAAAAGAAATCACCAAGAATAAACAAATGAATAGAATAAAGAAATGATGAGAGGCAGAGGAATGGAGCGGAGGAAAGCATGCAGCCAAAACAGTTGTTCAGTTCAGCACTGGGGCAGCCAGAGAACAGACAGGAAATGCACAGTCTCTGGGGTGGAAGAGTCATTTCAGGATAACAGCTTGTCTTTTATCAGATGGCCTACATACTTCATGAAACCATTTGGCTCTCTCATTAATGTCGTGGTGAGCAAGCTAACTGTATACCTGTATGCGTATGTATTGTGTGTTTGTATTGTACTAGAAGCTCCACCTGCCTGCGGCGGGTTTGGCGTCTAACAGCACGCGCCTGTGTCGCAGACTCTACGATTCGAGTGTTGTTGTTTCTCCATAAATGTCCGTGTCGGTGTATATCGTTTTAAGGTTGTAGGAAAGCCCCTCTGTGTGTGTGTGTGTGTGTGTGTGTGTGTGTGTGTGTGTGTGAAGGGAAACCACAGAGCTTGGTTGAAAATGCAGGGGTAGGGTCTGTGATGTATCGCGGCCGCATGCTCCGTTTGCGTCACAGTCAATGGCGCCGTTCACACCTGAGAGACAGCTGTCTTGACAAGAAAAGCTTGTTCCATGGGGGGAGGAGGGCAGAAGACAGACAGCCAGGGAGCAAGCTTGTCTCGTCAAACCATGTGACTCCCATTGGAAATGAATTCCGAACTGTGCGACACACAGAAGAGACAGGAGACACTGAGGAGACAACTGTCTCTCAGGCCTATATGACTGTGTGCACTCACAACAAACAAATGAACGGAGCTGAACGTGAATCCCCCCCACCGCCCACCCCTTTTTTTCCCTCACTGTATATGTTTCTTTTCCCTTTTTCCCTCCTTTATGATGAATTCCTGTTCTGTCCTTTGTCTATATAGAAGTGTCTATTTGTACGTCTCTAAATGTTTTTGATGAATTGAACATTGTGGACCCTATTGGAAACAAGTGTAATGCTTAATTGGGTCGTCCACTCACAGTTAACAGCCTTTGTATTGAGTTTGTGCTTGAAATGTACTGTAATTCTGCAAACTGTTAATACATTTTTCAATCAATCAATCAATCAATCAATCAATTAACTTCTCAAGTAATGTTTTACCTTTGTGTATTTGTATACAAATTGTGTATTTGTATTATATGTAATGTTTTACTTATGCTTATAAGACCACCCCCTTTAAACTGCATCTCAACTAAGGGGCTATACTCTCAATAAATTCTGACCAAATTCTGACCAGTCAATGGTTCTGTTAGCATGCAAGCCATTAAGTGCATCACTAACCATCAGAACCACTCTCATGCACTGATATGGCTGCACTGCAGGCTTGGATCACAAACTCCCACTTCACCCATTATTACCCATTTCACTTAGTAAGAGACCACACCTTCGCTCAAGATTAACAGTTTATTGAAACAGAATGAGATGAATGCGGAGTGGAGTGAGGAACCCAAGGTAGGGCGAGACTCAGGGTGGGGGCGTAGTCTCTGGAGCTGACAGTCATCTTTGCTCTGCTCGGAATGAGCGGTTGGTCGTCTCTGCTCCGTCACTGCCCCCCCTGGATTCCTAGAGAATCGAGGCGGAAGGAGGAGGTTGGGGTGGAGGAGGATGGCGATTTTGAAGAATAGTGAAAATAGCCGATCTACAAGTGCAGTACTCACAACCCATGTTTGGTCTGTCGTGGAGCAGAACAAACAACTTGGTTGAGAGACTGCAGGTGTATTTATACTGTGGTGATTGCACTGGGGATTGGCCGGGTGATAATGAAAGGCAGGTGAGTTTGATGAGGAGGGAGGAGTTGTTGATAATGAGGGAGGAGTGGTTGATAAGGAGGGAGGAGTTGTTGATAATGAAGGAGGAGTGGTTAAGGTCAAGCGGAAGGAGGTCTCTTCTCCCGAAACTGCGTTGTATAAATACAACTTCCCTTGAAATGCCGTCCGCGTTTGAACACAAAGACGTTTCTAAATACTGAACGCCATCAAGACCAAGGAGTTCCAGATCTGTAACAACATTGTGAGGGGAGATTAATGTTGTTTATACTGTACTTAAAACTAAACTAAATAAGCTCAACAGACACATTTGCGGGGGGGATCCATAAGGATGTGTTCCTTCTGTTAAATTATACACTGAAACGGGTTCATCCTTCATCTTTTCAACAGCTTGCTGTTATCATGGTATGATTTTGGTGAATCATTTTGTGATTCTTTTCACAAAGTATTTTCATTGTGATATGATTTTGGCCACCGGCATTGACGATTTGAAGGATGAATTATCTGACACCGAAGAAATATTGCCTTTGGTCGCGATTCCACGTAGGACGTCGTTCCAGTACATGCAATCAATTTGAGTTATGGAAACAGACATGGGGAGAGAGAGAGAGAGAGGGGGGAGAGAGAGAGAGAGAGAGAGAGAGAGAGAGAGATGCATACATATTGAGAATAGAAGAAAAAGTCATCTTTGTCCCAAGTCCCTCAAAACAAGACTCTTTTAAACTACAAGAACTAAAAGTGAGCCGTGCCACACCGGTTATGTAGGCTATTTCACGGGTTCTGGGTTTGTTTACAACTCGGTTTAACAGGAGGTGGTACTAACCCTGAGTTCTGGGGAATCCAGAACTCAGAACTCAGGTTTCCTTTTTTATGAGTTTTAATGGGGTACCTCCCCCTTCGGTTCTGGTAATAATGGAAACATGTGCAAAAAAAACTAAAAAACTAAAAAACATGTCATAAATACACAGGTTCTATAAAGTTTCAGGTTATGGAAGGTTGTTGTGGCTTACCCTTCATACTAAAAAAAGATCCTAAAAATTGTGCTGTTGCACGAACTGAGGTTGAAAGACAAAAATAACGCACATCCTCCGTTTTCCGTGCCAAGCCAATCTGCAAAAGCAGCTAAATCATAAGCGAAGAAAGAAAGGGGCTCGCAACCCACTTTTAATGCTGCAAACTTTATTCACATCAGCAAAAATAACGACATTTCCACCTTGCAGTCTCCTTCAAGTCCAGACATTTCGACCTTGCGGTCTCCTTCAAGTCCAGACATTTCGACCTTGCGGTCTCCTTCAAATCCAGTCAACTTGAGGAAGACCACAAGTTGTTATTGCTCCAGGTTTGGAGCATTAAAGGTGAGTTGCGAGCCCTTTTCTTCGGTTATGAACAGAGGTTGACCACATCATTTAAGGTTCTCTGGGTTAACACTTCTCTTTACAGATGATGTATGGTTCCCAGCAGGTGGGGGGGAGAGGTATTTGACCTGCGTGTGTGTTCTGTGGACCAGGAGATCAGTTACAGGTAATGAATTCTCCCACGTTCTGGAGTACTGTGTATGTGTCCCCGTTCTAATGTGTTGTTCATATGTGTGGTGTGTGTGTGTGTGTGTGTGTGTGTGTGTGAGAGAGAGAGAGAGAGAGAGAGAGAGAGAGAGAGAGAGAGAATATATTAACAAAATATATTACTGATCTCTTAGGGAGAGGGTGGAACCACTGTAACTAGAGGATAAATTAAATGTGACAGGATTGATATGACTGCTTGCATGTACGTGCACACGCGCACACGCACTTTAAATGTGGCTCTCCAGATGATCTGAAAAACTGACACTAATTCTAACGCTAATACAAACACTATTAATGATATTAACTATTTTGTTTTATTGCTGATCATTGAAACACAACCATGATACATTCTTATATAGTCAAGTGCATAACCAGATCCCCTGCATGCAGATTACAAACGCAGAGCTTGGCCTACTGTTTGACTCCACTCATGTTTCATTGGCTGCAAGTCCTGCTTCTCATTATTATTATTAGATTATTCCATATCGTGATCGTCACTTTCGGGAAGATCACTCAACTTTTTAAGATAATTGAGTTGAGGAGTGTTTTGGGACGTACAGTATAATGAACAGGAGGATGACTTGGGGTGGAAAAAGTGTCATTGAGCAGCAACACACTTAACCGCTTAACACAATCATTCCTGGGATTCCTTCAAAATAGGAGCTCTGGGGTGCCGGAAAGAAATGGCCGCTAGAAGCTCCAAAAAGCGTTCATATTTTGTGGGAGAGACGGATGAGGAGCAGAAATGAAGCGCTAGTATATCCATCAGATCAAAACCACGGAGAGTGGCCCAGGCGGTGGCGTAACCGTCTGGGCACCCGACTGGTAATCCAGTCGCAGTGTGCCGCGGGTTCGACTCCCGAGCCCGACACGGCCTTTACTGCATGTCTTCCCCCATCTCTCTCCCGTTTCCTGTCAGCCTACTGTCTGTCCCTTCAAAAGGCGTAAGCCGCAAAACAAATATCAAAAAATATTATAAAAATATATTTTTTTAAAAAAAACAAAAAAAAACACGGAGAGCGCCCTGGATTATGAGAGACGAGGCATTCTTTCTGCCGCGCTAACAGCTAAGTCAACGGTAAGCTAATATGACTGCAGAGTGACGCGTACGGTGGCCGAGAGTCGGACTGAAAAATTTAAAAAAAGGAAAAAATTCAGAATATTCTTCTCTCGCCTGGTATCATTGAGGATGCGCTAGGACGTGTACACACGTGAAATGCATGCGTTGGTTGGAATCCCTAGGACGTGTGGTCACGTCCTACGGACGGATTGTGTTAATGCTCCCGATGAGCAGGTTGGTGTCTTGCCTCCACCAGTGGTGTGTGAATGTGTGTGTGAACTGTGTGTGGGTGAATATAATACACATTGTAGCAATAGGCGCACAAATAATTCAGACCATTCAAACAGCAATATATCCTGCGAGGCTTGATTTATCATTATACCACATTGCATTTAATGCAATGTGAATGTGGCACTGTTGTGTCAACAACGCTCCATTTGATACATTACCATGGCCTCTTGTGTATTATTGATTCATTATTGACAGACAGCAGGAAAACAGAGAGATACAACATAGGGACAGGCATATATTTAGTCCCACATAATGTATAGGGGCCTTATCTTATCTCTGGACAAAAATGCCAGTTTTTTTTACTGCTGCATTTAAAAGCTAGCTAGCTATATTTCTATAAATATTTTGGTGGAGACCTAGCTTATACATAGATAGATACCTTTATTATCCCGCGGCGGAACATCAGTCGCCCAGAGGCGGCACAGCAGTTAAGATTACAACATACAAGTAAGAATAAGAAGCATAAACAAGTAGGCTACTGTAGTATACAGAAGAAACAGGGAGAAGGAAAAGCAAGGTGCATCAAGAAACAATACAAATAATAATAATAAATAAAAGAAACACTATAACACTAAAACAAAACTACACACAAGGAAAAACTATGACTCCAGAACATGTACCAGGCATAGCCAACGTTAGGAGTCACGGCAGGAAAGAAAGAAAGGGGGAAAAAGACGAATAAAAAGAAAAAACTAAAAAGAACTGCTGAGCTACTTCAGGACACCTCTGCCCTCTCGGAGCGACGACTATATGACTTATTATACACATTTTTTTCACCTCTATTCTTTTATTAATCATAAATACTTTTTGTATCATTCCCATCATGGTATGGTTATGTGAGCAATCCCTTTTTTGTGACCTACTTTTATTTTTTTTAAAGCAGAATCCCCGGCTTAGCACAGACATTACAGGGGAGGAAAAACAATTATGATATATATACGTATAGCAATCACTCTGTCTAATTCCTCATGTCCAAACTCAATAATTTGACAGGTTTGTGATTGGAATTATTAATGTTGACATGTTTTATGTTTTATGCTTCCCAGTAGACAGGCATTAAAAGTGTGACCCGTGTTAGAGTTGGAATGTGGATTTAAATTCAGGGGAGGGTTGAGAATGTTACCTCCGATACGGCATGTTCTCCTTCCTATGAGCAAAAACAGTGGTGGAAAGTAACAAAGTACATTTATTTACTCAAGTACTGTACTGAAGTACAATTTACGCTACTTTTACTTTGTGAGTATGTCCATTTTTCAATAGAGTGTATTGTATGCGCATGCTTAAAGTGAATGGCACATCGAGTGGCAAAGCAACATGCAAAGTGAGTTTAACATTGTTTAACGTTGTTTAATGCAATCAGATAGGACTTTTCTGTTTGCATGTATGGGCTGTCAAGGCCAGAAAGTAGATTTTTGCCACTCAGTAGTAGGCATTCCTGCATAACTTCCGGGTTTGGTGATGATGTCACGCGCATACCCTCTATACCTCTACTCCACTATCTCAGAGACAAATATTGTACGTTTTAATCCACTGCAATTACTTTAAACCTTAAGTTTAGTGACTAGTATACTTTTCAAATTTAGATTATCTATTTTTGATCAAAGTTCTTTATACATTTTTCAAGTCACATATGAGTCAAAAATAGCATACAAAAATTGTTGACATTTTTTACCCCTCCCTTCCCCCAGAGTTCCCGCTCTGAAAGAGCCACAACCCCGGTATCTTGTACCATTAATGGCTCGTACACACTGCCCGATATTTGCTCCGATTATGCTGTCGGGGAGCATTTTTTGCGCTCTCCGACAAAACCCCCGATCTGACTCAAGATCAGGCTTCGATCGGCGAGGTTTTGCTTGCTGTGTGTGAAAGGAGCTGCGAGAAGATCCAGCGCCGATAAAAGCGCTCGCCGACGCCTCCCCGACGCCTCCCCGACCATTTCTGAATATCTCTGTCGCCGACTGGATATCATACAGTATGAACTGGGTTGCGACTGCGCCCCGATAAGGCCTGTATTACAGCCAATGAGAGCACACTGCTCACAGCACTGCTGTCTATCTGTCTGCATGTCTGAATGTCGACTGTATCGATAGACGATCAGATGATAAGATGCTGTGTAATGTGTTGGCATGCTCTGAATGAATAAATAACACGAATATACCATATGTCATATTAACCATGTTTATTAAAACGGTTTTAGAATAACACAGATTGCTCCAACACCTTCCTCTTTCCACTGCTGATCATGTCCAGCGCATGTAAGAATTAAGCAATATCGGCAAGTTAGCTGACGCGCGACGGGGTGTTTAAAAAAAAGTGTTTATGTTTGACACATGCTGCATAGACGCGTCACCATGGGAACCAATGTCGCCGTCGCCGACGGCTGTTTGCTTAACGATTTTGACAGCTACGGCGACGGCGTCATAGCCGCCGTACTTCCGCATAGCACTTTCCACACCTAAACGCAAAACGGTCAACAAGCCATGCACTTCTTAAGCTCTGCGCAGCTTAAAATCCGAGTTTTTAGACAGCTGGTGGATGGAAAAGAAGCTCCACCTCCGCAGACTTTTTGCGCGGAGGAGAGCGTTTCCGGGAATCTGTCCGTCGCGCAAAAAGTCCGCGGAGGTGGAGCTTCTTTTCCATCCACCAGCTGTCTAAAAACTCAGAATTTAAGCTGCGCGCAGCCGAGAACGTGCACGGCTCTTTCCATAGTGTGGCAGCACCTTATAGCGTTGCCGTCCTGAAACAGTCGTTGCTTAAAGCATAGATATATATAAACTCTAGATAGCTCACCCGCGCTGTTGGCCAATGGAGAGCGACGTCGTTACGTGGCGGCCATCTTACCTCGGGACACATAACATTGTGTCTATGGGGCATGTACTCTTAAATGACCATAACTTGCTCAATTTTCAACCGATTTTCAAACGGTTTGGTTTGTTATAAACGTCAGAGACGTCCGCATACGTATATGATTTTATACGACGTTCATATAAAAAACATAAATTAAGCAGATAAAGATATAAAGATACAATGCCACAAAGATATAATGACAGCCGATTTAAAAAAAAAAGACTTCTGCAGTGGGACATGCACAACGATCTGATGACTCGCCGACAACTCCTACAGTGTGTAGGGGCCATAAGGCACATACAAATATACATAAACATATTCAAAAATAGAAGAAATTAATCAAATATTGGACACAATGTGCAAACAAATAATAATAACATTAACAAAATAAAAAAATAAAAATAAAATAAAATAAAAACAATTACAGTAGGGTCAGTGTAATGACTTATTAAGAATTGTTGATGTCAGCTGTATTCATCCTCTTAATACAGTATATGTTAAACAATGGTTAAAATGGTTAAAATTTTAAAGCACCAGCGTACCCTCTTGTGGAGTAGCGAATCTTCTCCAATGTCAAATGATGTAGAACATCATTAACCCAAGATTTAAAGGTTGGTGGGAATTTTTCCTTCCATTTAAATGTAGCCGCCAAATTTAGATTATTAATACATTGTACATTGGCTAGCTTTGAAAAGGTTTACTTTTGCTTCTAAGGTAGGCCTACTACTGTAAGTATATTCTTATGCCAATACTTGTGAATGCAGGCCATTTTCTTGTAACATATTTATTTTTGTGTATGTGGTGTTGTGACATTTACTTACTTAAATTCTGATACATCCTCCGCCACTGAGCTAAACCACATGTACAACACCAATATCATGACTGAGTCCCTAATAGCAATTGTATATAATGGCATTTTATGATCAACCCAGCACTGTCTAAGTACAGTAGCCCTACAGGTCCCTCACATTCACCCTGATAGCAGCTTCCTTCCAGGGCGAAGGGGGGGGGGGGGGTCCCCAGAAGCAACATGGCAAAGGACAAACCTCCCATTTACCTAAAGCAGGGCCTTGGGGAGAGAGGGCAGGCTAGAGACATCCTCCCTGGCCCCAAGACCAATATCCTGGCCAATATCCATGTTCAGCCCCGAAAAATTTTACTTGGAGAGATGTGATTCTGAAACTCTCCAATAATATACGTATAAAGCAGTGGTTTTCAACCAGTGGTCTGGGGACCACCAGTGGTCATTGAGGAGGTTCCAGGTGGTCCCCAGCTAAATGATGGAAGAGCAAATGGAACCAATAGAGCTTTAACTCTTGAGAGCATAACATTAAAAAAAAGTTACTTAATTAATTTACAAGAAGTTCTTGGTGAGTACATTCACAGTAAAAGTGAATTATGAAATGCAATGAAGAAATGATAAGGTGAAAATAGAACAAAGAAAGCAATTTTTTTGCGTGTGTGCGTGCGTGCGTGCGTGCGTGCGTGTGTGTGCGTGTGTGTGGAGGGTGTTACCATTCTAAATATGTCAAACCATTTCCTATGATAAATGTTTGTTGTTGAGTAAAGAAAAACATTCATTTCAATCATTCGCTTTTGAACTCCAGTTGGAGCAGACATCTTCAAAGTCTTCTAAAACGATTCTAACAAAGAAGGTCATTGTTATTTCCTGCATTTACCACGGCAGCCCAGAGTACACTGACCTCCCCTTCAGCCATGTCTGTCTGTGTGTGGGGAGTCGAAGGTCTCCACATGGTCTCCAAAGGAAGGATGTTGCACCATAATGGCTGTCAAACATGCATGATTAACACTCAACTTAAACTAAACCAATGGTTCTCAAGCATTTTACTGTCAAGGACCCCCATACATAGCACGAGATACAGACCTGTAAGGGTCCACTTGGAACCCCCTCAAGGAACCCTGAGCTGAGGGTCCCTATGGGGCATGGACCCCACTTTGAGAACCACTGATCTAAAGTCAGAGGCAATCCATGTGGCAATGGATGGTAGGAAACTCTGAGGAAGACTGGCTTCTTGACAATAATGAATCTCAATGTCAGTTAGGATTTGTCTGATTTACTCAACAGTATTAAAAGCTAGCTGGTGCACTCCCTAATGGAAGAAAAGATGCAGGATCTCCAAGGATTTTGACTCCAATAGTGAAGTTCTTTGGACTGCATCAAAACAAAGAGACTTTTATTTGTACTTTGTTGGCGTCAACATTAAATCCACTGTTTATCACTGAGCTATATTTTGAATATAGTATAGTAAATATTACAGACTACAGAAAATAAATACTGTGTGTAAACGTTTTCACACACACACACACACACACACACACACACACACACACACACACACACACACACACACACACACACACACACACACACACACACACACACACACACACACACACACACACACGTGAACATGGTTGAAAGCATGGCTGGATTGGCAATCTGGACCATTCCTTGTGGCCGATCAATATATGGGCTGAAAACATGGCTGGATTGGCAATCTGGACCATTCCTTGTGGCCGATCAATATATGGGCTGGCCACTGGCCATTATCATTATTTGTATAATTATAGTTAAAAAATATTCTACTACAGGACCACAGAGCAGAGATATACAGTATCATTTACACTGTGTACAGTAACTGACCCACTGGTTTTTCTCTCATCTGAACCTTACAGCCGTTCTTTGGCTATCTCTAGGGATTTGGCTGATTTCTAAGATTTTACTTGAAGACTGTGAGTGTGTTGTGGCAAATCCATGCTGGAAAATGTAGGCGACTGAGGGCTTACACTTACAGTATCAGCAGAGCAGACAAGACAAGTGCTGCAGATCAAAGCTGAAAAATGTATACAATTCCAATCCAGCAAATAGAAATCTGAGCTTGTTTCAATTGACAGGAGACGGGCAACAGTCAAATCACGAAGATCTTACATGAAGCAATCTTTCTTTCTCTATTTTCTTTTTTTGTTTTGTTGCATTTTTTACCCTAAAAACAATCTTACTTCCCCCATCCTCTCTCAGTCTTTCTTGTCTCTCATTCCCAGAGGAAACAAATTGAACAAGCAGACTTTGATGTGGTCTTCTTCATCGCATCACACTCTGTGGACTGTCAGCCACTTGCTTTCCAAAGTCAACTATGGTTCAGTCACTGGCATTATGGCATCAGCACGTCTCCATATGGTACAGAATAAACAGTAAACACTGCACCTTTTTGACCAAAAAATGGTCAATTTGGGCGCTTGAAAAGAAGCTCATACAGTACAGTAACACACATCTGCGATGGCGTCTTTCCTAAACAGGGGGCCCAAAGGTAAACTTATGGCTAAGAATTTTCACAGAGGATTCATGACTCGTTAAGACATTAATACGGTATTACTGTCCCATGTCTTTCCTTAGGAACTGAAAGGGGGGGTCCAAAACAATGGAATTAACATTGTGACACAGTCCTTCCTTCCCCCTTGCCATGACAACCAAAGTAACAACACAAACTATGCCAAGTAGATCTTACATAGGTCAATTCTCAGCACTTAAACCCCATTGACCTGGGTCTCCCAGGGCTCTTACTTGGTCTGCCACTTTTTCCCTCAATAAATCTCTTCCCTGAACACAGCTGATCTATAAGCTATGTTTCACAGAAGGCTCGCCCTAGGTTAATATGGTTAATGTTTAAGGCATTTCTATTCTATCAAGCAACGTTTTTTT